>NW_027669458.1:27500-35000 GCF_964194185.1 Rhinolophus hipposideros | reverse complement strand
TAACCCTAACCCTAACCCTAAACCTAACCCTAACCCTAACACCAACCCTAACCCTAATCCTAATCCTAACCCTAACCCTAACCCTAACACTAACCCTAACCCTAACCCTAACCCTAACCCTAACACCGACCCTAACCCTAACCCTAACCCTAACCCTAACCCTATACCTAACACCAACCCTAACCCTAACCCTAACCCTAACCCTAACACCAACCCTAACCCTAACCCTAACCCTAACACCAACCCTAACCCTAATCCTAACCCTAACCCTAACCCTAACCCTAACACCAACCCTAACCGTAACCCTAACCCTAACCCTAACCCTAACCCTATGCCTAACACGAACCCTAACCCTAACCCTAACCCTAACCCTAACCCTAACCCTAAGACCAACCCTAACCCTAACCCTAACCCTAAACGTAACACCAACCCTAACCCTAACCCAAACCCTAACCCTAACACCAACGCTAACCCTAACCCTAACCCTAACCCTAACACCAACCCTAACCCTAACCCTAACCCCAACTCTAACCCTAACCCTAACCCTAACACCAACCCTAACCCTAACCCTAACCCTAACCCTAACACCAACCCTAACCCTAACCCTAACCCTAACCCTAACCCTAAACCTAACCCTAACACCAACCCTAACCCTAACCCTAACCCTAACCCTAACACCAACCCTAACCCTAATCCTAACCCTAACCCTAAAGCTAACATCAACCCTAACCCTAACCCTTACCCTAACACCAACCCTAACCCTAACCCTAACCCTAACCCTATGCCTAACACGAACCCTAACCCTAAACCTAACCCTAACCCTAACACCAACCCTAACCCTAATCCTAATCCTAACCCTAACCCTAACCCTAACACTAACCCTAACCCTAACCCTAACCCTATACCTAACACCAACCCTAACCCTAACCCTAACCCTAACCCTAACACCAACCCTAACCCTAACCATAAACCTAACCCTAACCCTAACCCTAACCCAAACACCAACCCTAATCCTAACCCTAACCCTAACCCTAACACCAACCCTAACTCTAATCCTAACCCTAACCCTAACCCTAACAACAACCCTAACCCTAACCCTAACCCTAACCCTAACACCAACCCTAACCCTAACCCTAACCCTAACCCTAAACCTATGCCTAACACGAACCCTAACCCTAACCCTAACCCTAACCCTAACACCAACCCTAACCCTAACCCTAACCCTAAACGTAACACCAACCCTAACCCTAACCCAAACCCTAACCCTAACACCAACCCTAACCCTAACCCTAACCCTAACACCAACCCTAACCCTAACCCTAAAACCAACCCTAACCCTAACCCTAACCCTAACCCTAACCCTAACCCTAACCGTAACACCAACCCTAACCCTAATTCTAACCCTAACCCTAACACCAACCCTAACCATAATCCTAACCCTAAACCTAAACCTAACATCAACCCTAACCCTAACCCTAACCATAACCCTAACACCAACCCTAACCCTAACCCTAACCCTAACCCTAACCCTAACCCTATGCCTAACACGAACCCTAACCCTAAACCTAACCCTAACCCTAACACCAACCCTAAACCTAATCCTAATCCTAACCCTAACCCTAACCCTAACACTAACCCTAACCCTAACCCTAACCCTAACACCAACCCTAACCCTAACCCTAACCCTAACCCTAACCCTAACCCTATACCTAACACCAACCCTAACCCTAACCCTAACCCTAACACCAACCCTAACCCTAACCCTAACCCTAACACCAACCCTAACCCTAATCCTAACCCTAACCCTAACCCTAACCCTAACACCAACCCTAACCGTAATCCTAACCCTAACCCTAACCCTAACACCAACCCTAACCCTAACCCTAACCCTAACACTAACCCTAACACCAACCCTAACCCTAAACCCTAATCCTAACCCTAACCCTTACCCTAACCTTAACCCTAACCCTAACAAGGGCAAGATTTACTGGTCAGCGACGGGCAAGTTCTAGGCCTCGAACTAAAAGGAGGCATGGGCGTTGGTCTAGGGCCCGAGCTAGGGCTAGTGAGAGCGGTAGGCGTAGCGCTGGGGTAGGCATAGGGCAAGGGGTGGGTGTCGAGGTAAACCTCGAGTAGGCCTAGAGCCAGGAGTGGGAGCTGTGACTAGTGGTAGGGTTGGGGGTGGGCCTATGGGTAGGGGGAGCTGTAGGGCCAGGGTAGTGGTAGGAACAGAGGTAGTGCTAGGCGTAGGCCTAGGGCGAGGGGTAGTGCTCGGGGTAGGGTTAGTTGAAGGGCTAGTGGTTGGCAGAGGCCCACGGGCAGTGTTAGGGTTAGGGCTCATGTTATGCCTAGGACTAGTGGTAGTGGTAGGGGTTGGCCGAGGACTAGGTGTAGGTGTCACGAAATGGCTCCGGGTAGTCCTAGGACTCCGAACGGATGTAGGGCTGGATTAGGGTGTGGCTAATGGTGGGTCCAGGGTTATTTCGTAGGACACGGGTTAGTGCTCTGGCTATTGGTAGGGCAAGGTGTACCGGTTGGCGACGGGCAAGTGCTAGGCTTCGGACTAGAGTGAGCACTGGGCGTTTTCTAGGGCCCGAGGTAGGGCTAGTGGGAGCGGTAGGCGTAGCGCTGGGGTAGGCAAAGGGCAAGGGGTGGGTGTCGGGGTAAACCTCGAAGTAGGCCTAGGACCAGGAGTGGGAGCTGTGGCTAGGGGTAGGGATGGGGGTGGGCCTATGGGTAGGGGGAGCTGTAGGGACTGGGGTAGGGGTAGGACCAGAGGTAGTGCTAGGCGTAGGCCTAGGGCGAGGGGTAGTGCTCGGGGTAACCTAACCCTAACCCTAACCCTAACCCTAACACTAACCCTAACCCTAACCTTAACTCTAACACAAACCCTAACCCTAACCCTAACCCTAACCCTAACCCTATACCTAACACCAACCCTAACCCTAACCCTAACCCTAACACCAACCCTAACCCTAACCCTAACCCTAACCCTAACCCTAACCTTAACACCAACTCTAACCCTAATCCTAACCCTAACCCTAACCCTAACACCAACCCTAACCAAAACCCTAACCCTAACCCTAACACCAACCCTAACCCTAACCCTAACCCTAACCCTAACCCTATGCCTAACATGAACCCTAACCCTAACCCTAACCCTAAACCTAACCCTAACCCTAACACCAACCCTAACCCTAATCCTAATCCTAACCCTAACCCTAACCCTAACACTAACCCTAACCCTAACCCTAACCCTAACACCTACCCTAACCCTACCCTAACACTAACCCTAACCCTATACCTAACACCAACCCTAACCCTAACCCTAACCCTAACCCTAACACTAACCCTAACCCTAACCCTAACCCTAACACCTACCCTAACCCTACCCTAACACTAACCCTAACCCTATACCTAACACCAACCCTAACCCTAACCCAAACCCTAACTCTAACACCAACCCTAACCCTAACCCTAACCCTAACCCTATACCTAACACCAACCCTAACCCTAACCCTAACCTTAACACCAACCCTAACCCTAACCCTAACCCTAACCCTAACACTAACCCTAACCCTAACCTTAACACCAACTCTAACCCTAATCCTAACCCTAACCCTAACCCTAACACCAACCCTAACCAAAACCCTAACCCTAACCCTAACACCAACCCTAACCCTAACCCTAACCCTAACCCTAACCCTATGCCTAACACGAACCCTAACCCTAACCCTAACCCTAAACCTAACCCTAACCCTAACACCAACCCTAACCCTAATCCTAATCCTAACCCTAACCCTAACCCTAACACTAACCCTAACCCTAACCCTAACCCTAACCCTAACACCAACCCTAAACCTAACCCTAACCCTAACCCTAACCCTATACCTAACACCAACCCTAACCCTAACCCTAACCCTAACCCTAACACCAACCCTAACCCTAACCCTAACCCTAACACCAACCCTAACCCTAATCCTAACCCTAACCCTAACCCTAACCCTAACACCAACCCTAACCGTAACCCTAACCCTAACCCTAACCCTAACCCTATGCCCAACACGAAACCTAACGCTAACCCTAACCCTAACCCTAACACCAACCCTAACCCTAACCCTAACCCTAAACGTAACACCAACCCTAACCCTAACCCAAACCCTAACCCTAACACCAACCCTAACCCTAACCCTAACCCTAACCCTAACACCAACCCTAACCCTAACCCTAACCCTAACTCTAACCCTAACCCTAACACCAACCCTAACCCTAACCCTAAACCTAACCCTAACACCAACCCTAACCCAAACCCTAACCCTAACCCTAACACCAACCCTAACCCTAATCCTAACCCTAACCCTAAAGCTAACATCAACCCTAACCCTAACCCTAACCCTAACCCTAACACCAACCCTAACCCTAACCCTAACCCTAAACCTAACCTTATGCCTAACACGAACCCTAACCCTAAACCTAACCCTAACCCTAACACCAACCCTAACCCTAATCCTAACCCTAACCCTAACCCTAACCCTAACCCTAACCCTAACCCTAAACCTAACCCTAACCCTAGCCCTAGCCCTAGCCCTAGCCCTAGCCCTAGCCCTAGCCCTAGCCCTAGCCCTAGCCCTAACCCTAACCCAACCCTAGCCCTAGACCTAGCCCTAGCCCTAGCCCTAGCCCTAGCCCTAGCCCTAGCCCTAGCCCTAGCCCTAGCCCTAGCCCTAGCCCTAGCCCTAGCCCTAACCCTAACCCTAACCCTAACCCTAACCCTAACCCTAACCCTAACCCTAACGCTAACCCTATGCCTAACACTAACCCTAACCCTAACCCTAACCCTAACACCAACCGTAACCCTAACCCTAACCCTAACCCTAACCCTATACCTAACACCAATCCTAACCCTAACCTTAACCCTAACCCTAACACCAACCCTAACCGTAACCCTAACCCTAACCCTAACCCTAACCCTATGCCTAACACGAACCCTAACCCTAACCCTAACCCTAACCCTAACACCAACCCTAACCCTAACCCTAACCCTAACCCTAAACGTAAGACAAACCCTAAACCTAACTCAAACCCTAACTCTAACACCAACCCTAACCCTAACCCTAACCCTAACCCTAACCCTAACCCTATACCTAACACCAACCCTAACCCTAACCCTAACCTTAACACCAACTCTAACCCTAACCCTAACCCTAACCCTACCCTAACCCTAACACCAACCCTAACCCTAACCCTAACCCTAACCTTAACACCAACTCTAACCCTAATCCTAACCCTAACCCTAACCCTAACACCAACCCTAACCAAAACCCTAACCCTAACCCTAACACCAACCCTAACCCTAACCCTAACCCTAACCCTATGCCTAACACAAACCCTAACCCTAACCCTAACCCTAAACCTAACCCTAACCCTAACACCAACCCTAACCCTAATCCTAATCCTAACCCTAACCCTAACCCTAACACTAACCCTAACCCTAACCCTAACCCTAACCCTAACACCAACCCTAACCCTAACCCTAAACCTAACCCTAACCCTATACCTAACACCAACCCTAACCCTAACCCTAACCCTAACCCTAACACGAACCCTAACCCTAACCCTAACCCTATGCCTAACACAAACCCTAACCCTAACCGTAACCCTAAACCTAACCCTAACCCTAACACCAACCCTAACCCTAATCCTAATCCTAACCCTAACCCTAACCCTAACACTAACCCTAACCCTAATCCTAACCCTAACCCTAACACCAACCCTAACCCTAACCCTAACCCTAACCCTAACCCAAACACCAACCCTAACCCTAACCCTAACCCTAACCCTAACACCAACCCTAACCCTAATCCTAACCCTAACCCTAACCCTAACAACAACCCTAACCCTAACCCTAACACCAACCCTAACCCTAACCCAAACCCTAACCGTAACACCAACCCTAACCCTAACCCTAACCCTAACCCTAACACCAACCCTAACCCTAACCCTAAAACCAACCCTAACCCTAACCCTAACCCTAACCCTAACCCTAACCCTAACCATAACACCAACCCTAACCCTAATTCTAACCCTAACCCTAACACCAACCCTAACCATAATCCTAACCCTAAACCTAAACCTAACATCAACCCTAACCCTAACCCTAACCATAACCCTAACACCAACCCTAACCCTAAACCTAACCCTAACCCTAACCCTAACCCTATTCCTAACACGAACCCTAACCCTAAACCTAACCCTAACCCTAACACCAACCCTAACCCTAATCCTAATCCTAACCCTAACCCTAACCCTAACACCAACCCTAACCCTAACCCTAACCCTAACCCTAACCCTATACCTAACACCAACCCTAACCCTAACCCTAACCCTAACACCAACCCTAACCCTAACCCTAACCCTAACACCAACCCTAACCCTAATCCTAACCCTAACCCTAACCCTAACCCTAACACCAACCCTAACCGTAACCCTAACCCTAACCCTAACCCTAACACCAACCCTAACCCTAACCCTAACCCTAACCCTAACACCAACCCTAACCCTAAACCCTAATCCTAACCCTAACCCTTACCCTAACCTTAACCCTAACCCTAACAAGGGCAAGATTTACTGGTCAGCGACGGGCAAGTTCTAGGCCTCGAACTAAAAGGAGGCATGGGCGTTGGTCTAGGGCCCGAGCTAGGGCTAGTGAGAGCGGTAGGCGTAGCGCTGGGGTAGGCATAGGGCAAGGGGTGGGTGTCGAGGTAAACCTCGAGTAGGCCTAGAGCCAGGAGTGGGAGCTGTGACTAGTGGTAGGGTTGGGGGTGGGCCTATGGGTAGGGGGAGCTGTAGGGCCAGGGTAGTGGTAGGAACAGAGGTAGTGCTAGGCGTAGGCCTAGGGCGAGGGGTAGTGCTCGGGGTAGGGTTAGTTGAAGGGCTAGTGGTTGGCAGAGGCCCACGGGCAGTGTTAGGGTTAGGGCTCATGTTATGCCTAGGACTAGTGGTAGTGGTAGGGGTTGGCCGAGGACTAGGTGTAGGTGTCACGAAATGGCTCCGGGTAGTCCTAGGACTCCTAACGGATGTAGGGCTGGATTAGGGTGTGGCTAATGGTGGGTCCAGGGTGATTTCGTAGGACACGGGTTAGTGCTCTGGCTATTGGTAGGGCAAGGTGTACCGGTTGGCGACGGGCAAGTGCTAGGCTTCGGACTAGAGTGAGCACTGGGCGTTTTCTAGGGCCCGAGGTAGGGCTAGTGGGAGCGGTAGGCGTAGCGCTGGGGTAGGCAAAGGGCAAGGGGTGGGTGTCGGGGTAAACCTCGAAGTAGGCCTAGGACCAGGAGTGGGAGCTGTGGCTAGGGGTAGGGATGGGGGTGGGCCTATGGGTAGGGGGAGCTGTAGGGACTGGGGTAAGGGTAGGACCAGAGGTAGTGCTAGGCGTAGGCCTAGGGCGAGGGGTAGTGCTCGGGGTAACCTAACCCTAACCCTAACCCTAACCCTAACACTAAC
>NW_027669458.1:20000-22500 GCF_964194185.1 Rhinolophus hipposideros | reverse complement strand
TGTACTGGTCAGCGACGGGCAAGTTCTAGGCTTCGGACGAGAGGGAGCCATGGGCGTTGGTCTAGTGCCCGAGCTAGGGCTAGTGGAAACGGTAGGCGTAGCGCTGGGGTAGGCATAGGGCAAGGGGTGGGTGTCGAGGTAAACCTCGGATTAGGCCTAGGGCCAGGAGTGGGAGCTGTGGCTAGGGGTAGGGGTGGGGGTGGGCCTATGGGTAGGGGGAGCTGTAGGGACTGGGGTAGGGTTAGGACCAGAGGTAGTGCTAGGCGTAGGCCTAGGGCGAGGGGTAGTGCTCGGGGTAACCTAACCCTAACCCTAACCCTAACCCTAACACTAACCCTAACCCTAACCCTAACTCTAACACCAACCCTAACCCTAACCCTAACCCTAACCCTAACCCTATACCTAACACCAACCCTAAACCTAACCCTAACCCTAACGCCAACCCTAACCCTAACCCTAACCCTAACCCTAACACCAACCCTAACCCTAACCCTAACCCTAACCTTAACACCAACTCTAACCCTAATCCTAACCCTAACCCTAACCCTAACACCAACCCTAACCAAAACCCTAACCCTAACCCTAACACCAACCCTAACCCTAACCCTAACCCTAACCCTAACCCTATGCCTAACACGAACCCTAACCCTAACGCTAACCCTAAACCTAACCCTAACCCTAACACCAACCCTAACGCAAATCCTAATCCTAACCCTAACCCTAACCCTAACACTAACCCTAACCCTAACCCTAACCCAAACACCAACTCTAACCCTAACCCTAACCCTAACCCTATACCTAACACCAACCCTAACCCTAACCCTAGCCCTAAACCTAACACCAACCCTAACCCTAACCCTAACCCTAACACCAACCCTAACCCTAATCCTAACCCTAACCCTAAACCTAACACCAACCCTAACCGTAACCCTAACCCTAACCCTAACCCTAACCCTATGCCTAACACGAACCCTAACCCTAACCCTAACCCTAACCCTAACACAAACCCTAACCCTAACCCTAACCCTAACCCTAAACGTAACACCAACCCTAACCCTAACCCAAACCCTATCTCTAACACCAACCCTAACCCTAACCCTAATCCTAACCCTAACCCTAACCCTATACCTAACACCAACCCTAACCCTAACCCTACCCCTAACACCAACCCTAACCCTAACCCTAACCCTAACCCTAACCCTAAACCTAACACCAACCCTAACCCTAACCCTAACCCTAACCTTAACACCAACTCTAACCCTAATCCTAACCCTAACCCTAACCCTAAAACCAACACTAACCAAAACCCTAACCCTAACCCTAACACCAACCCTAACCCTAACCCTAACCCTAACCCTAACCTATGCCTAACACGAACCCTAACCCTAACCCTAACCCTAAACCTAACCCTAACCCTAACACCAACCCTAACCCTAATCCTAATCCTAACCCTAACCCTAACCCTAACACTAACCCTAACCCTAACCCTAACCCTAACCCTAACACCGACCCTAACCCTAACCCTAACCCTAACCCTAACCCTATACCTAACACCAACCCTAACCCTAACCCTAACCCTAACCCTAACACCAACCCTAACCCTAACCCTAACCCTAACACCAACCCTAACCCTAATCCTAACCCTAACCCTAACCCTAACCCTAACACCAACCCTAACCGTAACCCTAACCCTAACCCTAACCCTAACCCTATGCCTAACACGAACCCTAACCCTAACCCTAACCCTAACCCTAACCCTAAGACCAACCCTAACCCTAACCCTAACCCTAACCCTAAACGTAACACCAACCCTAACCCTAACCCAAACCCTAACCCTAACACCAACGCTAACCCTAACCCTAACCCTAACCCTAACACCAACCCTAACCCTAACCCTAACCCCAACTCTAACCCTAACCCTAACCCTAACACCAACCCTAACCCTAACCCTAACCCTAACCCTAACACCAACCCTAACCCTAACCCTAACCCTAACCCTAACCCTAAACCTAACCCTAACACCAACCCTAACCCTAACCCTAACCCTAACCCTAACACCAACCCTAACCCTAATCCTAACCCTAACCCTAAAGCTAACATCAACCCTAACCCTAACCCTTACCCTAACACCAACCCTAACCCTAACCCTAACCCTAACCCTATGCCTAACACGAACCCTAACCCTAAACCTAACCCTAACCCTAACACCAACCCTAACCCTAATCCTAATCCTAACCCTAACCCTAACCCTAACACTAACCCTAACCCTAACCCTAACCCTATACCTAACACCAACCCTAACCCTAACCCTAACCCTAACCCTAACACCAACCCTAACCCTAACCATAAACCTAACCCTAACCCTAACCCTAACCCAAACACCAACCCTAATCCTAACCCTAACCCTAACCCTAACACCAACCCTAACTCTAATCCTAACCCTAACCCTAACCCTAACAACAACCCTAACCCTAACCCTAACCCTAACCCTAACACCAAC
>NW_027669458.1:12500-15000 GCF_964194185.1 Rhinolophus hipposideros | reverse complement strand
CCAAACCCTAACACCAACCCTAACCCTAATCCTAATCCTAAACCTAACCCTAACCCTAACACTAACCCTAACCCTAACCCTAACACCAACCCTAACCCTAACCCTAACCCTAACCCTAACCCTATACCTAACACCAACCCTAACCCTAACCCTAACCCTAACCCTAACCCTAACCCTAACACCAACCCTAACCCTAACCCTAACCCTAACACCAACCCTAACCCTAATCCTAACCCTAACCCTAACCCTAACCCTAACACCAACCCTAACCGTAACCCTAACACTAACCATAACCCTAACCCTAACACCAACCCTAACCCTAACCCTAACCCTAACCCTAACCCTAACACCAACCCTAACCCTAACCCTAACCCTAAACCCTAATCCTAACCCTAACCATAACCGTAACCTTAACCCTAACCCTAACAAGGTCAAGGTTTACTGGTCAGCGACGGGCAAGTTCTAGGCCTCGGACTAGAAGGAGGCATGGGCGTTGGTCTAGGGCCCGAGCTAGGGCTAGTGAGAGCGGTAGGCGTAGCGCTGGGGTAGGCTTAGGGCAAGGGGTGGGTGTCTAGGTAAACCTCGAGTAGGCCTAGAGCCAGGAGTGGGAGCTGTGGCTAGTTGTAGGTTTGGGGGTGGGCCTATGGGTAGGGGGAGCTGTAGGGCCAGGGTAGTGGTAGGAACAGAGGTAGTGCTAGGCGTAGGCCTAGGGCGAGGGGTAGTGCTCGGGGTAGGGTTAGTTGAAGGGCTAGTGGTTGGCAGAGGCCCACGGGCAGTGTTAGGGTTAGGGCTCATGTTATGCCTAGGACTAGTGGTAGTGGTAAGGGTTGGCCGAGGACTAGGGGTAGGTGTCACGAAATGGCTCCGGGTAGTCCTAGGACTCCGAACGGATGTAGGGCTGGATTAGGGTGTGGCTAATGGTGGGTTCAGAGTGATTTCGTAGGACACGGGTTAGTGCTCTGGCTATTGGTAGGGCAAGGTGTACCGGTTGGCGACGGGCAAGTGCTAGGCTTCGGACTAGAGTGAGCACTGGGCGTTGGTCTAGGGCCCGAGGTAGGGCTAGTGGGAGCGGTAGGCGTAGCGCTGGGGTAGGCAAAGGGCAAGGGTTGGGTGTCGGGGTAAACCTCGAAGTAGGCCTAGGACCAGGAGTGGGAGCTGTGGCTAGGGGTAGGGATGGGGGTGGGCCTATGGGTAGGGGGAGCTTTAGGGACTGGGGTAGGGGTAGGACTAGAGGTAGTGCTAGGCGTAGGCCTAGGGCGAGGGCTAGTGCTCGGGGTAACCTAACCCTAACCCTAACCCTAACCCTAACACTAACCCTAACCCTAACCCTAACCCTAACCCTAACCCTAACCCTAACCCTAACCCTAACCCTAACCCTAACCCTAACACCAACCCTAACCCTAACCCTAACCCTAACCCTAACCCTAACCCTAACCCTAACACTAACCCTAACCCTAACCCTAACCCTAACACCAACCCTAACCCTAACCCTAACCCTAACCCTAACCCTATACCTAACACCAACCCTAACCCTAACCCTAACCCTAATCCTAACACCAACCCTAACCCTAACCCTAACCCTAACACCAACCCTAACCCTAATCCTAACCCTAACCCTAACCCTAACCCTAACACCAACCCTAACCGTAACCCTAACCCTAACCCTAACCCTAACCCTAAGCCTAACACGAACCCTAACCCTAACCCTAACCCTAACCCTAACACCAACCCTAACCCTAACCCTAACCCTAACACTAAACGTAACACCAACCCTAACCCTAACCCAAACCCTAACTCTAACACCAACCCTAACCCTAACCCTAACCCTAACCCTAACCCTAACCCTGTACCTAACACCAACCCTAACCCTAACCCTAACCCTAACACCAACCCTAACCCTAAACCTAACCCTAACCCTAACCCTAACCCTAACACCAACCCTAACCCTAACCCTAACCCTAACATTAACACCAACACTAACCCTAATCCTAACCCTAACCCTAACCCTAACACCAACCCTAACCAAAACCCTAACCCTAACCCTAACACCAACCCTAACCCTAACCCTAACCCTAACCCTAACCCTATGCCTAACACAAACCCTAACCCTAACCCTAACCCTAAACCTAACCCTAACCCTAACACCAAGACTAACCCTAATCCTAATCCTAACCCTAACCCTAACCCTAACACTAACCCTAACCCTAACCCTAACCCTAATACCAACCCTAACCCTAACCCTAACCCTAACACCAACCCTAACCCTAACCCTAACCCTAACCCTAACACCAACCCTAACCCTAACCCTAACCCTAACACCAACCCTAACCCTAATCCTAACCCTAACCCTAACCCTAACCCTAACACCAACCCTAACCGTAACCCTAACCCTAACCCTAACCCTAACCCTATGCCTAACACGAAACCTAACCCTAACCCTAACCCTAACCCTAACACCAACCCTAACCCTAACCCTAACCCTAACCCTTACGTAACACCA
>NW_027669459.1:0-204000 GCF_964194185.1 Rhinolophus hipposideros | reverse complement strand
CGGATGGCGCGAAGGGGCCTCGCTGCGGGCAAGGAGGAAAAGGCAGTCCACCCAGGCTGCGTTTTGAGGAGGCGGGGAGCAGGCGGAAGGCGGGGTCCTGGCGGAGCCCGCCAGCGGGGAGATGCTCCGGACGGGAGAAGCCCGGCAGCCTGGTTCGCGCTCACCACGCAGGCCGGTCCGCTGCTCATTTTTTTTTTTTTTTTTTTTATTAATTAATTTATTTATTAGTTTCAGGTGTACAAAACAAGGTAATACTTAGACGTTCATCATTTATATCCCTCATACTGTGAACCCCCCACCCCCACCACTATCCCTCCGACCTCATACTGAACCATCACATTATATATATAAAATTATTGTTGGCATTCATTAATGTTTAGCTTCTGGTGTACAATGCCATGATCAGGTATCCACTGTATCCCTGAGGTGGTCTCCCAAATAGGACGCATGTCCATCGGATTCCCAACAA
Source organism: Rhinolophus hipposideros (assembly GCF_964194185.1). Classification (NCBI taxonomy): domain Eukaryota; kingdom Metazoa; phylum Chordata; class Mammalia; order Chiroptera; family Rhinolophidae; genus Rhinolophus; species Rhinolophus hipposideros. Next base: position 203,531 of record NW_027669459.1, on the reverse strand, counting down.
AATCTTTACAACATTATAGAATACCTTCCCCAAATTAATTTTCAAAAAAACCCTGAGGCCATCTTGTGGTTACCAGCTGCTTCCAAATCCCTTCACCTTTCCCCTTATGGCCAACCCCCTCCCACACACCCATCTAACCACTCTCGGTTTTTTTGTCTGCGTCCCCAAAACTGTCTCTGATTAGTTCATTCACATAGTCTTTTCTTTAGATTCCATATATAAGTGAGATCATATGGTACTTGTCTTTCTCTTTCTGACTTATTTCACTTAACATAATGCTCTCTAGATCCATCCATGTTGCTGCAAATGATAAGATTTCTTTCTTCTTCATGGCTGCGTAATACTCCATTGTATAAATGTACCACAGCTTCTTAATCCAGTCATCTACCGATGGGCATTTTGGTTGTTTCCATATCTTGGCTATTGTGTAAAGTGCTGCAATAAACATAGGAGTGCATACAGATTTTTGAATTGGAGTTTTGGATTTCTCCGGGTAGATGCCTAGGAGTGGAATTACTGGATCATAGGGGAGTTCCATTTTCAGATTCCTGAGATACCTCCATACTGTTTTCCATAGTGGCTGCACTAATCTGCAGTCCCACCAACAGTGCACTAGCGTTCCCTTTTCTCCACTTCCGCGCCAGCATTTGTTGTTTGTTGATTTATTGATAATAGCCATTTTGACTGGAGTGAGGTGGTATCTCATTGTGGTTTTTATTTGCATTTCTCTGCTGGTTAGTGAGGTTGAGCATTTCTTCATATGTCTTCTTGCCTTCTGTATGTCCTTTTTAGAGAAATGTCTCCCCAAGTCCTCTGCCCATTTTTTAATTGGGTGGTTTGTTTTTTTGGAGTTGAGTTGAGTAAGTTTTTTATAGATTTGTGATATTAATCCCTTATCAGATATATCATTGGCAAATATCTTTTCCCATACAGTAGGATCCCTTTTTGTTTTATTGATGGTTTCCTTTGCTGTGAAAAAACTTTTCAGTTTGATGTCATCACACATGTTTATTTTTTCTCTTACTTCGCTCGCGCGAGGGGATATATCAGTAAAAATCTTACTCCGGGTAATGTCCATGAAGTTTCTTCCCATATTTTCTTCTAGATATTTTATGGTTGTGGCGCGGGGGCCTGCTCCCAGCGTCTGTGGCCACAGCACCTTGAACGCGCCCGATGTCCTCTGATCTGGGAAGCTAAGCAGGGTCGGGCCTGGTCAGTACTTGGATGGGGGACCGCCCGGGAATACCGGGTGCCCTCTGCTTCCGCCCGCCACTCCTTTTGCGGCCGCCCCGGCCCTCGTCTTTCGGGAGTGGCCCAGCCCGCCTAATAAACCCAGGCCAGGGGTGGCGCTGGGGGGGCTAGTGGGCAGGGGGAGAGGAATGGGTGGCGCCACACAGCACTACAATCTCGCTGCCCCGGCCCCACGCCAGGCCCTTCGGCCCGGGCTCCCCCCTCCCCCCCACCACCTTCTTAGTCCCCTTCCCTCCCGCAAGCCGTCTGCCAGCAGCCGTTCGCCCCGCCCCCAAGGCCCAAGCCCCGATCTGCCTGCAGGCGCAGGCCTGCCTCGGCCTTGGGCGGCTTTCTCCAGCCAGGGACGTGCTGGTGCTTGACACCTCGGGACCCAGCCCAGGGCACGACCATCGCTCTGCCTGCCCCTGGGCCCCGAGACAGAGACTCCGGGTGTCGCCCGACACCGGACCAAGGGGACCGCCACCAGCCCCACCCCACCGGATAGCTCCGTCTCTGATGGCCGACACCGCGACCCCTCCCCGGCCCCCTTTCATCTCCCCGGAGCACCAGGCGCCCTCCGTTCCCGCAGAACTCGGTGGCCCCGCCCACAGCACCAAAAGAGCAGGGACAAAACGGCAGGAGTTGGGAGCACACGTGCCCTCCGGCTCCAGGAGAGACCAGCACAGGGGAAAAGCAGGCAGGCGGGCATGCACACAACCCACACGAGGAGGGTGCCTGGGGCCGCTCCTCTCCTCCCGCATGCGGGACCCCGGGCGGGGCTCGGAGCCCGGCGGCGATCCGCGGACCCTGGAGGCCTGCCCCGGGGTCCCACGGTGACTGCCAGCGCCCGGGCACTGCCTCCGTAACGGAGCCCAGCCCCGGGCACCACCGCACTCCTGTGGGGAAGCCGCCACTTCAACTCAGCCTCAGTGCCTCTGTCCCAGTCGGTGTCCCATCCTGTGCGTCAGTCCCCCCTCCTCCCCAACGCCCAACCCCTGTCTGTCTGTCTTCTGCCACCTCCAGGGAAGTGGTAGAGGCCCCGTGGAGTCTCGGATGGCGCGAAGGGGCCTCGCTGCGGGCAAGGAGGAAAAGGCAGTCCACCCAGGCTGCGTTTTGAGGAGGCGGGGAGCAGGCGGGAGGCGGGGCCCTGGCGGAGCCGGCCAGCGGGGAGATGCTCCGGACCGGAGAAGCCCGGCAGCCTGGTTCGCGCTCACCACGCAGGCCGGTCCGCTGCGCATTTTTTTTTATTTTATTTATTTATTTATTTTTTTATTAATTAATTTATTTATTAGTTTCAGGTGTACAAAACAAGGTAATACTTAGACGTTCATCATTTATATCCCTCATACTGTGAACCCCCCACCCCCACCACTATCCCTCCGACCTCATACTGAACCATCACATTATATATATAAAATTATTGTTGGCATTCATTAATGTTTAGCTTCTGGTGTACAATGCCATGATCAGGTATCCACTGTATCCCTGAGGTGGTCTCCCAAATAGGACGCATGTCCATCGGATTCCCAACAAAATCTTTACAACATTATAGAATACCTTCCCCAAATTAATTTTCAAAAAAACCCTGAGGCCATCTTGTGGTTACCAGCTGCTTCCAAATCCCTTCACCTTTCCCCTTATGGCCAACCCCCTCCCACACACCCATCTAACCACTCTCGGTTTTTTTGTCTGCGTCCCCAAAACTGTCTCTGATTAGTTCATTCACATAGTCTTTTCTTTAGATTCCATATATAAGTGAGATCATATGGTACTTGTCTTTCTCTTTCTGACTTATTTCACTTAACATAATGCTCTCTAGATCCATCCATGTTGCTGCAAATGATAAGATTTCTTTCTTCTTCATGGCTGCGTAATACTCCATTGTATAAATGTACCACAGCTTCTTAATCCAGTCATCTACCGATGGGCATTTTGGTTGTTTCCATATCTTGGCTATTGTGTAAAGTGCTGCAATAAACATAGGAGTGCATACAGATTTTTGAATTGGAGTTTTGGATTTCTCCGGGTAGATGCCTAGGAGTGGAATTACTGGATCATAGGGGAGTTCCATTTTCAGATTCCTGAGATACCTCCATACTGTTTTCCATAGTGGCTGCACTAATCTGCAGTCCCACCAACAGTGCACTAGCGTTCCCTTTTCTCCACTTCCGCGCCAGCATTTGTTGTTTGTTGATTTATTGATAATAGCCATTTTGACTGGAGTGAGGTGGTATCTCATTGTGGTTTTTATTTGCATTTCTCTGCTGGTTAGTGAGGTTGAGCATTTCTTCATATGTCTTCTTGCCTTCTGTATGTCCTTTTTAGAGAAATGTCTCCCCAAGTCCTCTGCCCATTTTTTAATTGGGTGGTTTGTTTTTTTGGAGTTGAGTTGAGTAAGTTTTTTATAGATTTGTGATATTAATCCCTTATCAGATATATCATTGGCAAATATCTTTTCCCATACAGTAGGATCCCTTTTTGTTTTATTGATGGTTTCCTTTGCTGTGAAAAAACTTTTCAGTTTGATGTCATCACACATGTTTATTTTTTCTCTTACTTCGCTCGCGCGAGGGGATATATCAGTAAAAATCTTACTCCGGGTAATGTCCATGAAGTTTCTTCCCATATTTTCTTCTAGATATTTTATGGTTGTGGCGCGGGGGCCTGCTCCCAGCGTCTGTGGCCACAGCACCTTGAACGCGCCCGATGTCCTCTGATCTGGGAAGCTAAGCAGGGTCGGGCCTGGTCAGTACTTGGATGGGGGACCGCCCGGGAATACCGGGTGCCCTCTGCTTCCGCCCGCCACTCCTTTTGCGGCCGCCCCGGCCCTCGTCTTTCGGGAGTGGCCCAGCCCGCCTAATAAACCCAGGCCAGGGGTGGCGCTGGGGGGGCTAGTGGGCAGGGGGAGAGGAATGGGTGGCGCCACACAGCACTACAATCTCGCTGCCCCGGCCCCACGCCAGGCCCTTCGGCCCGGGCTCCCCCCTCCCCCCCACCACCTTCTTAGTCCCCTTCCCTCCCGCAAGCCGTCTGCCAGCAGCCGTTCGCCCCGCCCCCAAGGCCCAAGCCCCGATCTGCCTGCAGGCGCAGGCCTGCCTCGGCCTTGGGCGGCTTTCTCCAGCCAGGGACGTGCTGGTGCTTGACACCTCGGGACCCAGCCCAGGGCACGACCATCGCTCTGCCTGCCCCTGGGCCCCGAGACAGAGACTCCGGGTGTCGCCCGACACCGGACCAAGGGGAACGCCACCAGCCCCACCCCACCGGATAGCTCCGTCTCTGATGGCCGACACCGCGACCCCTCCCCGGCCCCCTTTCATCTCCCCGGAGCACCAGGCGCCCTCCGTTCCCGCAGAACTCGGTGGCCCCGCCCACAGCACCAAAAGAGCAGGGACAAAACGGCAGGAGTTGGGAGCACACGTGCCCTCCGGCTCCAGGAGAGACCAGCACAGGGGAAAAGCAGGCAGGCGGGCATGCACACAACCCACACGAGGAGGGTGCCTGGGGCCGCTCCTCTCCTCCCGCATGCGGGACCCCGGGCGGGGCTCGGAGCCCGGCGGCGATCCGCGGACCCTGGAGGCCTGCCCCGGGGTCCCACGGTGACTGCCAGCGCCCGGGCACTGCCTCCGTAACGGAGCCCAGCCCCGGGCACCACCGCACTCCTGTGGGGAAGCCGCCACTTCAACTCAGCCTCAGTGCCTCTGTCCCAGTCGGTGTCCCATCCTGTGCGTCAGTCCCCCCTCCTCCCCAACGCCCAACCCCTGTCTGTCTGTCTTCTGCCACCTCCAGGGAAGTGGTAGAGGCCCCGTGGAGTCTCGGATGGCGCGAAGGGGCCTCGCTGCGGGCAAGGAGGAAAAGGCAGTCCACCCAGGCTGCGTTTTGAGGAGGCGGGGAGCAGGCGGAAGGCGGGGTCCTGGCGGAGCCCGCCAGCGGGGAGATGCTCCGGACCGGAGAAGGCCGGCAGCCTGGTTCGCGCTCACCACGCAGGCCGGTCCGCTGCTCATTTTTTTTTTTTTTTTTTTTTTATTAATCAATTTATTTATTAGTTTCAGGTGTACAAAACAAGGTAATACTTAGACGTTCATCATTTATATCCCTCATACTGTGAACCCCCCACCCCCACCACTATCCCTCCGACCTCATACTGAACCATCACATTATATATATAAAATTATTGTTGGCATTCATTAATGTTTAGCTTCTGGTGTACAATGCCATGATCAGGTATCCACTGTATCCCTGAGGTGGTCTCCCAAATAGGACGCATGTCCATCGGATTCCCAACAAAATCTTTACAACATTATAGAATACCTTCCCCAAATTAATTTTCAAAAAAACCCTGAGGCCATCTTGTGGTTACCAGCTGCTTCCAAATCCCTTCACCTTTCCCCTTATGGCCAACCCCCTCCCACACACCCATCTAACCACTCTCGGTTTTTTTGTCTGCGTCCCCAAAACTGTCTCTGATTAGTTCATTCACATAGTCTTTTCTTTAGATTCCATATATAAGTGAGATCATATGGTACTTGTCTTTCTCTTTCTGACTTATTTCACTTAACATAATGCTCTCTAGATCCATCCATGTTGCTGCAAATGATAAGATTTCTTTCTTCTTCATGGCTGCGTAATACTCCATTGTATAAATGTACCACAGCTTCTTAATCCAGTCATCTACCGATGGGCATTTTGGTTGTTTCCATATCTTGGCTATTGTGTAAAGTGCTGCAATAAACATAGGAGTGCATACAGATTTTTGAATTGGAGTTTTGGATTTCTCCGGGTAGATGCCTAGGAGTGGAATTACTGGATCATAGGGGAGTTCCATTTTCAGATTCCTGAGATACCTCCATACTGTTTTCCATAGTGGCTGCACTAATCTGCAGTCCCACCAACAGTGCACTAGCGTTCCCTTTTCTCCACTTCCGCGCCAGCATTTGTTGTTTGTTGATTTATTGATAATAGCCATTTTGACTGGAGTGAGGTGGTATCTCATTGTGGTTTTTATTTGCATTTCTCTGCTGGTTAGTGAGGTTGAGCATTTCTTCATATGTCTTCTTGCCTTCTGTATGTCCTTTTTAGAGAAATGTCTCCCCAAGTCCTCTGCCCATTTTTTAATTGGGTGGTTTGTTTTTTTGGAGTTGAGTTGAGTAAGTTTTTTATAGATTTGTGATATTAATCCCTTATCAGATATATCATTGGCAAATATCTTTTCCCATACAGTAGGATCCCTTTTTGTTTTATTGATGGTTTCCTTTGCTGTGAAAAAACTTTTCAGTTTGATGTCATCACACATGTTTATTTTTTCTCTTACTTCGCTCGCGCGAGGGGATATATCAGTAAAAATCTTACTCCGGGTAATGTCCATGAAGTTTCTTCCCATATTTTCTTCTAGATATTTTATGGTTGTGGCGCGGGGGCCTGCTCCCAGCGTCTGTGGCCACAGCACCTTGAACGCGCCCGATGTCCTCTGATCTGGGAAGCTAAGCAGGGTCGGGCCTGGTCAGTACTTGGATGGGGGACCGCCCGGGAATACCGGGTGCCCTCTGCTTCCGCCCGCCACTCCTTTTGCGGCCGCCCCGGCCCTCGTCTTTCGGGAGTGGCCCAGCCCGCCTAATAAACCCAGGCCAGGGGTGGCGCTGGGGGGGCTAGTGGGCAGGGGGAGAGGAATGGGTGGCGCCACACAGCACTACAATCTCGCTGCCCCGGCCCCACGCCAGGCCCTTCGGCCCGGGCTCCCCCCTCCCCCCCACCACCTTCTTAGTCCCCTTCCCTCCCGCAAGCAGTCTGCCAGCAGCCGTTCGCCCCGCCCCCAAGGCCCAAGCCCCGATCTGCCTGCAGGCGCAGGCCTGCCTCGGCCTTGGGCGGCTTTCTCCAGCCAGGGACGTGCTGGTGCTTGACACCTCGGGACCCAGCCCAGGGCACGACCATCGCTCTGCCTGCCCCTGGGCCCCGAGACAGAGACTCCGGGTGTCGCCCGACACCGGACCAAGGGGAACGCCACCAGCCCCACCCCACCGGATAGCTCCGTCTCTGATGGCCGACACCGCGACCCCTCCCCGGCCCCCTTTCATCTCCCCGGAGCACCAGGCGCCCTCCGTTCCCGCAGAACTCGGTGGCCCCGCCCACAGCACCAAAAGAGCAGGGACAAAACGGCAGGAGTTGGGAGCACACGTGCCCTCCGGCTCCAGGAGAGACCAGCACAGGGGAAAAGCAGGCAGGCGGGCATGCACACAACCCACACGAGGAGGGTGCCTGGGGCCGCTCCTCTCCTCCCGCATGCGGGACCCCGGGCGGGGCTCGGAGCCCGGCGGCGATCCGCGGACCCTGGAGGCCTGCCCCGGGGTCCCACGGTGACTGCCAGCGCCCGGGCACTGCCTCCGTAACGGAGCCCAGCCCCGGGCACCACCGCACTCCTGTGGGGAAGCCGCCACTTCAACTCAGCCTCAGTGCCTCTGTCCCAGTCGGTGTCCCATCCTGTGCGTCAGTCCCCCCTCCTCCCCAACGCCCAACCCCTGTCTGTCTGTCTTCTGCCACCTCCAGGGAAGTGGTAGAGGCCCCGTGGAGTCTCGGATGGCGCGAAGGGGCCTCGCTGCGGGCAAGGAGGAAAAGGCAGTCCACCCAGGCTGCGTTTTGAGGAGGCGGGGAGCAGGCGGAAGGCGGGGTCCTGGCGGAGCCCGCCAGCGGGGAGATGCTCCGGACCGGAGAAGGCCGGCAGCCTGGTTCGCGCTCACCACGCAGGCCGGTCCGCTGCTCATTTTTTTTTTTTTTTTTTTTTATTAATCAATTTATTTATTAGTTTCAGGTGTACAAAACAAGGTAATACTTAGACGTTCATCATTTATATCCCTCATACTGTGAACCCCCCACCCCCACCACTATCCCTCCGACCTCATACTGAACCATCACATTATATATATAAAATTATTGTTGGCATTCATTAATGTTTAGCTTCTGGTGTACAATGCCATGATCAGGTATCCACTGTATCCCTGAGGTGGTCTCCCAAATAGGACGCATGTCCATCGGATTCCCAACAAAATCTTTACAACATTATAGAATACCTTCCCCAAATTAATTTTCAAAAAAACCCTGAGGCCATCTTGTGGTTACCAGCTGCTTCCAAATCCCTTCACCTTTCCCCTTATGGCCAACCCCCTCCCACACACCCATCTAACCACTCTCGGTTTTTTTGTCTGCGTCCCCAAAACTGTCTCTGATTAGTTCATTCACATAGTCTTTTCTTTAGATTCCATATATAAGTGAGATCATATGGTACTTGTCTTTCTCTTTCTGACTTATTTCACTTAACATAATGCTCTCTAGATCCATCCATGTTGCTGCAAATGATAAGATTTCTTTCTTCTTCATGGCTGCGTAATACTCCATTGTATAAATGTACCACAGCTTCTTAATCCAGTCATCTACCGATGGGCATTTTGGTTGTTTCCATATCTTGGCTATTGTGTAAAGTGCTGCAATAAACATAGGAGTGCATACAGATTTTTGAATTGGAGTTTTGGATTTCTCCGGGTAGATGCCTAGGAGTGGAATTACTGGATCATAGGGGAGTTCCATTTTCAGATTCCTGAGATACCTCCATACTGTTTTCCATAGTGGCTGCACTAATCTGCAGTCCCACCAACAGTGCACTAGCGTTCCCTTTTCTCCACTTCCGCGCCAGCATTTGTTGTTTGTTGATTTATTGATAATAGCCATTTTGACTGGAGTGAGGTGGTATCTCATTGTGGTTTTTATTTGCATTTCTCTGCTGGTTAGTGAGGTTGAGCATTTCTTCATATGTCTTCTTGCCTTCTGTATGTCCTTTTTAGAGAAATGTCTCCCCAAGTCCTCTGCCCATTTTTTAATTGGGTGGTTTGTTTTTTTGGAGTTGAGTTGAGTAAGTTTTTTATAGATTTGTGATATTAATCCCTTATCAGATATATCATTGGCAAATATCTTTTCCCATACAGTAGGATCCCTTTTTGTTTTATTGATGGTTTCCTTTGCTGTGAAAAAACTTTTCAGTTTGATGTCATCACACATGTTTATTTTTTCTCTTACTTCGCTCGCGCGAGGGGATATATCAGTAAAAATCTTACTCCGGGTAATGTCCATGAAGTTTCTTCCCATATTTTCTTCTAGATATTTTATGGTTGTGGCGCGGGGGCCTGCTCCCAGCGTCTGTGGCCACAGCACCTTGAACGCGCCCGATGTCCTCTGATCTGGGAAGCTAAGCAGGGTCGGGCCTGGTCAGTACTTGGATGGGGGACCGCCCGGGAATACCGGGTGCCCTCTGCTTCCGCCCGCCACTCCTTTTGCGGCCGCCCCGGCCCTCGTCTTTCGGGAGTGGCCCAGCCCGCCTAATAAACCCAGGCCAGGGGTGGCGCTGGGGGGGCTAGTGGGCAGGGGGAGAGGAATGGGTGGCGCCACACAGCACTACAATCTCGCTGCCCCGGCCCCACGCCAGGCCCTTCGGCCCGGGCTCCCCCCTCCCCCCCACCACCTTCTTAGTCCCCTTCCCTCCCGCAAGCAGTCTGCCAGCAGCCGTTCGCCCCGCCCCCAAGGCCCAAGCCCCGATCTGCCTGCAGGCGCAGGCCTGCCTCGGCCTTGGGCGGCTTTCTCCAGCCAGGGACGTGCTGGTGCTTGACACCTCGGGACCCAGCCCAGGGCACGACCATCGCTCTGCCTGCCCCTGGGCCCCGAGACAGAGACTCCGGGTGTCGCCCGACACCGGACCAAGGGGAACGCCACCAGCCCCACCCCACCGGATAGCTCCGTCTCTGATGGCCGGCACCGCGACCCCTCTCCGCCCCCCTTTCATCTCCCCGGAGCACCAGGCGCCCTCCGTTCCCGCAGAACTCGGTGGCCCCGCCCACAGCACCAAAAGAGCAGGGACAAAACGGCAGGAGTTGGGAGCACACGTGCCCTCCGGCTCCAGGAGAGACCACCACAGGGGAAAAGCAGGCAGGCGGGCATGCACACAACCCACACAAGAAGGGTGCCTGGGGCCGCTCCTCTCCTCCCGCATGCGGGACCCCGGGCGGGGCTCGGAGCCCGGCGGCGATCCGCGGACCCTGGAGGCCTGCCCCGGGGTCCCACGGTGACTGCCAGCACCCGGGCACTGCCTCCGTAACGGAGCCCAGCCCCGGGCACCACCGCACTCCTGTGGGGAAGCCGCCACTTCAACTCAGCCTCAGTGCCTCTGTCCCAGTCGGTGTCCCATCCTGTGCGTCAGTCCCCCCTCCTCCCCAACTCCCAACCCCTGTCTGTCTGTCTTCTGCCACCTCCAGGGAAGTGGTAGAGGCCCCGTGGAGTCTCGGATGGCGCGAAGGGGCCTCGCTGCGGGCAAGGAGGAAAAGGCAGTCCACCCAGGCTGCGTTTTGAGGAGGCGGGGAGCAGGCGGGAGGCGGGGCCCTGGCGGAGCCGGCCAGCGGGGAGATGCTCCGGACCGGAGAAGGCCGGCAGCCTGGTTCGCGCTCACCACGCAGGCCGGTCCGCTGCTCATTTTTTTTTTTTTTTTTTATTAATTAATTTATTTATTAGTTTCAGGTGTACAAAACAAGGTAATACTTAGACGTTCATCATTTATATCCCTCATACTGTGAACCCCCCACCCCCACCACTATCCCTCCGACCTCATACTGAACCATCACATTATATATATAAAATTATTGTTGGCATTCATTAATGTTTAGCTTCTGGTGTACAATGCCATGATCAGGTATCCACTGTATCCCTGAGGTGGTCTCCCAAATAGGACGCATGTCCATCGGATTCCCAACAAAATCTTTACAACATTATAGAATACCTTCCCCAAATTAATTTTCAAAAAAACCCTGAGGCCATCTTGTGGTTACCAGCTGCTTCCAAATCCCTTCACCTTTCCCCTTATGGCCAACCCCCTCCCACACACCCATCTAACCACTCTCGGTTTTTTTGTCTGCGTCCCCAAAACTGTCTCTGATTAGTTCATTCACATAGTCTTTTCTTTAGATTCCATATATAAGTGAGATCATATGGTACTTGTCTTTCTCTTTCTGACTTATTTCACTTAACATAATGCTCTCTAGATCCATCCATGTTGCTGCAAATGATAAGATTTCTTTCTTCTTCATGGCTGCGTAATACTCCATTGTATAAATGTACCACAGCTTCTTAATCCAGTCATCTACCGATGGGCATTTTGGTTGTTTCCATATCTTGGCTATTGTGTAAAGTGCTGCAATAAACATAGGAGTGCATACAGATTTTTGAATTGGAGTTTTGGATTTCTCCGGGTAGATGCCTAGGAGTGGAATTACTGGATCATAGGGGAGTTCCATTTTCAGATTCCTGAGATACCTCCATACTGTTTTCCATAGTGGCTGCACTAATCTGCAGTCCCACCAACAGTGCACTAGCGTTCCCTTTTCTCCACTTCCGCGCCAGCATTTGTTGTTTGTTGATTTATTGATAATAGCCATTTTGACTGGAGTGAGGTGGTATCTCATTGTGGTTTTTATTTGCATTTCTCTGCTGGTTAGTGAGGTTGAGCATTTCTTCATATGTCTTCTTGCCTTCTGTATGTCCTTTTTAGAGAAATGTCTCCCCAAGTCCTCTGCCCATTTTTTAATTGGGTGGTTTGTTTTTTTGGAGTTGAGTTGAGTAAGTTTTTTATAGATTTGTGATATTAATCCCTTATCAGATATATCATTGGCAAATATCTTTTCCCATACAGTAGGATCCCTTTTTGTTTTATTGATGGTTTCCTTTGCTGTGAAAAAACTTTTCAGTTTGATGTCATCACACATGTTTATTTTTTCTCTTACTTCGCTCGCGCGAGGGGATATATCAGTAAAAATCTTACTCCGGGTAATGTCCATGAAGTTTCTTCCCATATTTTCTTCTAGATATTTTATGGTTGTGGCGCGGGGGCCTGCTCCCAGCGTCTGTGGCCACAGCACCTTGAACGCGCCCGATGTCCTCTGATCTGGGAAGCTAAGCAGGGTCGGGCCTGGTCAGTACTTGGATGGGGGACCGCCCGGGAATACCGGGTGCCCTCTGCTTCCGCCCGCCACTCCTTTTGCGGCCGCCCCGGCCCTCGTCTTTCGGGAGTGGCCCAGCCCGCCTAATAAACCCAGGCCAGGGGTGGCGCTGGGGGGGCTAGTGGGCAGGGGGAGAGGAATGGGTGGCGCCACACAGCACTACAATCTCGCTGCCCCGGCCCCACGCCAGGCCCTTCGGCCCGGGCTCCCCCCTTCCCCCCACCACCTTCTTAGTCCCCTTCCCTCCCGCAAGCCGTCTGCCAGCAGCCGTTCGCCCCGCCCCCAAGGCCCAAGCCCCGATCTGCCTGCAGGCGCAGGCCTGCCTCGGCCTTGGGCGGCTTTCTCCAGCCAGGGACGTGCTGGTGCTTGACACCTCGGGACCCAGCCCAGGGCACGACCATCGCTCTGCCTGCCCCTGGGCCCCTAGACAGAGACTCCGGGTGTCGCCCGACACCGGACCAAGGGGAACGCCACCAGCCCCACCCCACCGGATAGCTCCGTCTCTGATGGCCGGCACCGCGACCCCTCTCCGCCCCCCTTTCATCTCCCCGGAGCACCAGGCGCCCTCCGTTCCCGCAGAACTCGGTGGCCCCGCCCACAGCACCAAAAGAGCAGGGACAAAACGGCAGGAGTTGGGAGCACACGTGCCCTCCGGCTCCAGGAGAGACCACCACAGGGGAAAAGCAGGCAGGCGGGCATGCACACAACCCACACAAGAAGGGTGCCTGGGGCCGCTCCTCTCCTCCCGCATGCGGGACCCCGGGCGGGGCTCGGAGCCCGGCGGCGATCCGCGGACCCTGGAGGCCTGCCCCGGGGTCCCACGGTGACTGCCAGCACCCGGGCACTGCCTCCGTAACGGAGCCCAGCCCCGGGCACCACCGCACTCCTGTGGGGAAGCCGCCACTTCAACTCAGCCTCAGTGCCTCTGTCCCAGTCGGTGTCCCATCCTGTGCGTCAGTCCCCCCTCCTCCCCAACTCCCAACCCCTGTCTGTCTGTCTTCTGCCACCTCCAGGGAAGTGGTAGAGGCCCCGTGGAGTCTCGGATGGCGCGAAGGGGCCTCGCTGCGGGCAAGGAGGAAAAGGCAGTCCACCCAGGCTGCGTTTTGAGGAAGCGGGGAGCAGGCGGGAGGCGGGGTCCTGGCGGAGCCGGCCAGCGGGGAGATGCTCCGGACGGGAGAAGCCCGGCAGCCTGGTTCGCGCTCACCACGCAGGCCGGTCCGCTGCTCATTTTTTTTTATTTTATTTATTTATTTATTTTTTTATTAATTAATTTATTTATTAGTTTCAGGTGTACAAAACAAGGTAATACTTAGACGTTCATCATTTATATCCCTCATACTGTGAACCCCCCACCCCCACCACTATCCCTCCGACCTCATACTGAACCATCACATTATATATATAAAATTATTGTTGGCATTCATTAATGTTTAGCTTCTGGTGTACAATGCCATGATCAGGTATCCACTGTATCCCTGAGGTGGTCTCCCAAATAGGACGCATGTCCATCGGATACCCAACAAAATCTTTACAACATTATAGAATACCTTCCCCAAATTAATTTTCAAAAAAACCCTGAGTCCATCTTGTGGTTACCAGCTGCTTCCAAATCCCTTCACCTTTCCCCTTATGGCCAACCCCCTCCCACACACCCATCTAACCACTCTCGGTTTTTTGTCTGCGTCCCCAAAACTGTCTCTGATTAGTTCATTCACATAGTCTTTTCTTTAGATTCCATATATAAGTGAGATCATATGGTACTTGTCTTTCTCTTTCTGACTTATTTCACTTAACATAATGCTCTCTAGATCCATCCATGTTGCTGCAAATGATAAGATTTCTTTCTTCTTCATGGCTGCGTAATACTCCATTGTATAAATGTACCACAGCTTCTTAATCCAGTCATCTACCGATGGGCATTTTGGTTGTTTCCATATCTTGGCTATTGTGTAAAGTGCTGCAATAAACATAGGAGTGCATACAGATTTTTGAATTGGAGTTTTGGATTTCTCCGGGTAGATGCCTAGGAGTGGAATTACTGGATCATAGGGGAGTTCCATTTTCAGATTCCTGAGATACCTCCATACTGTTTTCCATAGTGGCTGCACTAATCTGCAGTCCCACCAACAGTGCACTAGCGTTCCCTTTTCTCCACTTCCGCGCCAGCATTTGTTGTTTGTTGATTTATTGATAATAGCCATTTTGACTGGAGTGAGGTGGTATCTCATTGTGGTTTTTATTTGCATTTCTCTGCTGGTTAGTGAGGTTGAGCATTTCTTCATATGTCTTCTTGCCTTCTGTATGTCCTTTTTAGAGAAATGTCTCCCCAAGTCCTCTGCCCATTTTTTAATTGGGTGGTTTGTTTTTTTGGAGTTGAGTTGAGTAAGTTTTTTATAGATTTGTGATATTAATCCCTTATCAGATATATCATTGGCAAATATCTTTTCCCATACAGTAGGATCCCTTTTTGTTTTATTGATGGTTTCCTTTGCTGTGAAAAAACTTTTCAGTTTGATGTCATCACACATGTTTATTTTTTCTCTTACTTCGCTCGCGCGAGGGGATATATCAGTAAAAATCTTACTCCGGGTAATGTCCATGAAGTTTCTTCCCATATTTTCTTCTAGATATTTTATGGTTGTGGCGCGGGGGCCTGCTCCCAGCGTCTGTGGCCACAGCACCTTGAACGCGCCCGATGTCCTCTGATCTGGGAAGCTAAGCAGGGTCGGGCCTGGTCAGTACTTGGATGGGGGACCGCCCGGGAATACCGGGTGCCCTCTGCTTCCGCCCGCCACTCCTTTTGCGGCCGCCCCGGCCCTCGTCTTTCGGGAGTGGCCCAGCCCGCCTAATAAACCCAGGCCAGGGGTGGCGCTAGGGGGGCTGGTGGGCAGGGGGAGAGGAATGGGTGGCGCCACACAGCACTACAATCTCGCTGCCCCGGCCCCACGCCAGGCCCTTCGGCCCGGCCTCCCCCCTCCCCCCCACCACCTTCTTAGTCCCCTTCCCTCCCGCAAGCCGTCTGCCAGCAGCCGTTCGCCCCGCCCCCAAGGCCCAAGCCCCGATCTGCCTGCAGGCGCAGGCCTGCCTCGGCCTTGGGCGGCTTTCTCCAGCCAGGGACGTGCTGGTGCTTGACACCTCGGGACCCAGCCCAGGGCACGACCATCGCTCTGCCTGCCCCTGGGCCCCGAGACAGAGACTCCGGGTGTCGCCCGACACCGGACCAAGGGGAACGCCACCAGCCCCACCCCACCGGATAGCTCCGTCTCTGATGGCCGGCACCGCGACCCCTCCCCGCCCCCCTTTCATCTCCCCGGAGCACCAGGCGCCCTCCGTTCCCGCAGAACTCGGTGGCCCCGCCCACAGCACCAAAAGTGCAGGGACAAAACGGCAGGAGTTGGGAGCACACGTGCCCTCCGGCTCCAGGAGAGACCAGCACAGGGGAAAAGCAGGCAGGCGGGCATGCACACAACCCACACGAGGAGGGTGCCTGGGGCCGCTCCTCTCCTCCCGCATGCGGGACCCCGGGCGGGGCTCGGAGCACGGCGGCAATCCGCGGACCCTGGAGGCCTGCCCCGGGGTCCCACGGTGACTGCCAGCGCCTGGGCACTGCCTCCGTAACGGAGCCCAGCCCCGGGCACCACCGCACTCCTGTGGGGAAGCCGCCACTTCAACTCAGCCTCAGTGCCTCTGTCCCAGTCGGTGTCCCATCCTGTGCGTCAGTCCCCCCTCCTCCCCAACTCCCAACCCCTGTCTGTCTGTCTTCTGCCACCTCCAGGGAAGTGGTAGAGGCCCCGTGGAGTCTCGGATGGCGCGAAGGGGCCTCGCTGCGGGCAAGGAGGAAAAGGCAGTCCACCCAGGCTGCGTTTTGAGGAGGCGGGGAGCAGGCGGGAGGCGGGGCCCTGGCGGAGCCGGCCAGCGGGGAGATGCTCCGGACCGGAGAAGCCCGGCAGCCTGGTTCGCGCTCACCACGCAGGCCGGTCCGCTGCTCATTTTTTTTTTTTTTTTTTTTATTAATTAATTTATTTATTAGTTTCAGGTGTACAAAACAAGGTAATACTTAGACGTTCATCATTTATATCCCTCATACTGTGAACCCCCCACCCCCACCACTATCCCTCCGACCTCATACTGAACCATCACATTATATATATAAAATTATTGTTGGCATTCATTAATGTTTAGCTTCTGGTGTACAATGCCATGATCAGGTATCCACTGTATCCCTGAGGTGGTCTCCCAAATAGGACGCATGTCCATCGGATTCCCAACAAAATCTTTACAACATTATAGAATACCTTCCCCAAATTAATTTTCAAAAAAACCCTGAGGCCATCTTGTGGTTACCAGCTGCTTCCAAATCCCTTCACCTTTCCCCTTATGGCCAACCCCCTCCCACACACCCATCTAACCACTCTCGGTTTTTTTGTCTGCGTCCCCAAAACTGTCTCTGATTAGTTCATTCACATAGTCTTTTCTTTAGATTCCATATATAAGTGAGATCATATGGTACTTGTCTTTCTCTTTCTGACTTATTTCACTTAACATAATGCTCTCTAGATCCATCCATGTTGCTGCAAATGATAAGATTTCTTTCTTCTTCATGGCTGCGTAATACTCCATTGTATAAATGTACCACAGCTTCTTAATCCAGTCATCTACCGATGGGCATTTTGGTTGTTTCCATATCTTGGCTATTGTGTAAAGTGCTGCAATAAACATAGGAGTGCATACAGATTTTTGAATTGGAGTTTTGGATTTCTCCGGGTAGATGCCTAGGAGTGGAATTACTGGATCATAGGGGAGTTCCATTTTCAGATTCCTGAGATACCTCCATACTGTTTTCCATAGTGGCTGCACTAATCTGCAGTCCCACCAACAGTGCACTAGCGTTCCCTTTTCTCCACTTCCGCGCCAGCATTTGTTGTTTGTTGATTTATTGATAATAGCCATTTTGACTGGAGTGAGGTGGTATCTCATTGTGGTTTTTATTTGCATTTCTCTGCTGGTTAGTGAGGTTGAGCATTTCTTCATATGTCTTCTTGCCTTCTGTATGTCCTTTTTAGAGAAATGTCTCCCCAAGTCCTCTGCCCATTTTTTAATTGGGTGGTTTGTTTTTTTGGAGTTGAGTTGAGTAAGTTTTTTATAGATTTGTGATATTAATCCCTTATCAGATATATCATTGGCAAATATCTTTTCCCATACAGTAGGATCCCTTTTTGTTTTATTGATGGTTTCCTTTGCTGTGAAAAAACTTTTCAGTTTGATGTCATCACACATGTTTATTTTTTCTCTTACTTCGCTCGCGCGAGGGGATATATCAGTAAAAATCTTACTCCGGGTAATGTCCATGAAGTTTCTTCCCATATTTTCTTCTAGATATTTTATGGTTGTGGCGCGGGGGCCTGCTCCCAGCGTCTGTGGCCACAGCACCTTGAACGCGCCCGATGTCCTCTGATCTGGGAAGCTAAGCAGGGTCGGGCCTGGTCAGTACTTGGATGGGGGACCGCCCGGGAATACCGGGTGCCCTCTGCTTCCGCCCGCCACTCCTTTTGCGGCCGCCCCGGCCCTCGTCTTTCGGGAGTGGCCCAGCCCGCCTAATAAACCCAGGCCAGGGGTGGCGCTGGGGGGGCTAGTGGGCAGGGGGAGAGGAATGGGTGGCGCCACACAGCACTACAATCTCGCTGCCCCGGCCCCACGCCAGGCCCTTCGGCCCGGGCTCCCCCCTCCCCCCCACCACCTTCTTAGTCCCCTTCCCTCCCGCAAGCCGTCTGCCAGCAGCCGTTCGCCCCGCCCCCAAGGCCCAAGCCCCGATCTGCCTGCAGGCGCAGGCCTGCCTCGGCCTTGGGCGGCTTTCTCCAGCCAGGGACGTGCTGGTGCTTGACACCTCGGGACCCAGCCCAGGGCACGACCATCGCTCTGCCTGCCCCTGGGCCCCGAGACAGAGACTCCGGGTGTCGCCCGACACCGGACCAAGGGGAACGCCACCAGCCCCACCCCACCGGATAGCTCCGTCTCTGATGGCCGGCACCGCGACCCCTCCCCGCCCCCCTTTCATCTCCCCGGAGCACCAGGCGCCCTCCGTTCCCGCAGACTTCGGTGGCCCCGCCCACAGCACCAAAAGAGCAGGGACAAAACGGCAGGAGTTGGGAGCACACGTGCCCTCCGGCTCCAGGAGAGACCAGCACAGGGGAAAAGCAGGCAGGCGGGCATGCACACAACCCACACGAGGAGGGTGCCTGGGGCCGCTCCTCTCCTCCCGCATGCGGGACCCCGGGCGGGGCTCGGAGCCCGGCGGCGATCCGCGGACCCTGGAGGCCTGCCCCGGGGTCCCACGGTGACTGCCAGCGCCCGGGCACTGCCTCCGTAACGGAGCCCAGCCCCGGGCACCACCGCACTCCTGTGGGGAAGCCGCCACTTCAACTCAGCCTCAGTGCCTCTGTCCCAGTCGGTGTCCCATCCTGTGCGTCAGTCCCCCCTCCTCCCCAACTCCCAACCCCTGTCTGTCTGTCTTCTGCCACCTCCAGGGAAGTGGTAGAGGCCCCGTGGAGTCTCGGATGGCGCGAAGGGGCCTCGCTGCGGGCAAGGAGGAAAAGGCAGTCCACCCAGGCTGCGTTTTGAGGAAGCGGGGAGCAGGCGGGAGGCGGGGCCCTGGCGGAGCCGGCCAGCGGGGAGATGCTCCGGACGGGAGAAGCCCGGCAGCCTGGTTCGCGCTCACCACGCAGGCCGGTCCGCTGCTCATTTTTTTTTATTTTATTTATTTATTTATTTTTTTATTAATTAATTTATTTATTAGTTTCAGGTGTACAAAACAAGGTAATACTTAGACGTTCATCATTTATATCCCTCATACTGTGAACCCCCCACCCCCACCACTATCCCTCCGACCTCATACTGAACCATCACATTATATATATAAAATTATTGTTGGCATTCATTAATGTTTAGCTTCTGGTGTACAATGCCATGATCAGGTATCCACTGTATCCCTGAGGTGGTCTCCCAAATAGGACGCATGTCCATCGGATACCCAACAAAATCTTTACAACATTATAGAATACCTTCCCCAAATTAATTTTCAAAAGAACCCTGAGGCCATCTTGTGGTTACCAGCTGCTTCCAAATCCCTTCACCTTTCCCCTTATCCCCAACCCCCTCCCACACACCCATCTAACCACTCTCGGTTTTTTTTCTGCGTCCCCAAAACTGTCTCTGATTAGTTCATTCACATAGTCTTTTCTTTAGATTCCATATATAAGTGAGATCATATGGTACTTGTCTTTCTCTTTCTGACTTATTTCACTTAACATAATGCTGTCTAGATCCATCCATGTTGCTGCAAATGATAAGATTTCTTTCTTCTTCATGGCTGCGTAATACTCCATTGTATAAATGTACCACAGCTTCTTAATCCAGTCATCTACCGATGGGCATTTTGGTTGTTTCCATATCTTGGCTATTGTGTAAAGTGCTGCAATATACATAGGAGTGCATACAGATTTTTGAATTGGAATTTTGGATTTCTCCGGGTAGATGCCTAGGAGTGGAATTACTGGATCATAGGGGAGTTCCATTTTCAGATTCCTGAGATACCTCCATACTGTTTTCCATAGTGGCTGCACTAATCTGCAGTCCCACCAACAGTGCACTAGCGTTCCCTTTTCTCCACTTCCGCGCCAGCATTTGTTGTTTGTTGATTTATTGATAATAGCCATTTTGACTGGAGTGAGGTGGTATCTCATTGTGGTTTTATTTGCATTTCTCTGCTGGTTAGTGAGGTTGAGCATTTCTTCATATGTCTTCTTGCCTTCTGTATGTCCTTTTTAGAGAAATGTCTCCCCAAGTCCTCTGCCCATTTTTTAATTGGGTGGTTTCTTTATTTGGAGTTGAGTTGAGTAAGTTTTTTATAGATTTGTGATATTAATCCCTTATCAGATATATCATTGGCAAATATCTTTTCCCATACAGTAGGATCCCTTTTTGTTTTATTGATGGTTTCCTTTGCTGTGAAAAAACTTTTCAGTTTGATGTCATCACACATGTTTATTTTTTCTCTTACTTCGCTCGCGCGAGGGGATATATCAGTAAAAATCTTACTCCGGGTAATGTCCATGAAGTTTCTTCCCATATTTTCTTCTAGATATTTTATGGTTGTGGCGCGGGGGCCTGCTCCCAGCGTCTGTGGCCACAGCACCTTGAACGCGCCCGATGTCCTCTGATCTGGGAAGCTAAGCAGGGTCGGGCCTGGTCAGTACTTGGATGGGGGACCGCCCGGGAATACCGGGTGCCCTCTGCTTCCGCCCGCCACTCCTTTTGCGGCCGCCCCGGCCCTCGTCTTTCGGGAGTGGCCCAGCCCGCCTAATAAACCCAGGCCAGGGGTGGCGCTGGGGGGGCTAGTGGGCAGGGGGAGAGGAATGGGTGGCGCCACACAGCACTACAATCTCGCTGCCCCGGCCCCACGCCAGGCCCTTCGGCCCGGGCTCCCCCCTCCCCCCCACCACCTTCTTAGTCCCCTTCCCTCCCGCAAGCCTTCTGCCAGCAGCCGTTCGCCCCGCCCCCAAGGCCCAAGCCCCGATCTGCCTGCAGGCGCAGGCCTGCCTCGGCCTTGGGCGGCTTTCTCCAGCCAGGGACGTGCTGGTGCTTGACACCTCGGGACCCAGCCCAGGGCACGACCATCGCTCTGCCTGCCCCTGGGCCCCGAGACAGAGACTCCGGGTGTCGCCCGACACCGGACCAAGGGGAACGCCACCAGCCCCACCCCACCGGATAGCTCCGTCTCTGATGGCCGGCACCGCGACCCCTCCCCGCCCCCCTTTCATCTCCCCGGAGCACCAGGCGCCCTCCGTTCCCGCAGACTTCGGTGGCCCCGCCCACAGCACCAAAAGAGCAGGGACAAAACGGCAGGAGTTGGGAGCACACGTGCCCTCCGGCTCCAGGAGAGACCAGCACAGGGGAAAAGCAGGCAGGCGGGCATGCACACAACCCACACGAGGAGGGTGCCTGGGGCCGCTCCTCTCCTCCCGCATGCGGGACCCCGGGCGGGGCTCGGAGCCCGGCGGCGATCCGCGGACCCTGGAGGCCTGCCCCGGGGTCCCACGGTGACTGCCAGCGCCTGGGCACTGCCTCCGTAACGGAGCCCAGCCCCGGGCACCACCGCACTCCTGTGGGGAAGCCGCCACTTCAACTCAGCCTCAGTGCCTCTGTCCCAGTCGGTGTCCCATCCTGTGCGTCAGTCCCCCCTCCTCCCCAACTCCCAACCCCTGTCTGTCTGTCTTCTGCCACCTCCAGGGAAGTGGTAGAGGCCCCGTGGAGTCTCGGATGGCGCGAAGGGGCCTCGCTGCGGGCAAGGAGGAAAAGGCAGTCCACCCAGGCTGCGTTTTGAGGAAGCGGGGAGCAGGCGGGAGGCGGGGTCCTGGCGGAGCCGGCCAGCGGGGAGATGCTCCGGACGGGAGAAGCCCGGCAGCCTGGTTCGCGCTCACCACGCAGGCCGGTCCGCTGCTCATTTTTTTTTATTTTATTTATTTATTTATTTTTTTATTAATTAATTTATTTATTAGTTTCAGGTGTACAAAACAAGGTAATACTTAGACGTTCATCATTTATATCCCTCATACTGTGAACCCCCCACCCCCACCACTATCCCTCCGACCTCATACTGAACCATCACATTATATATATAAAATTATTGTTGGCATTCATTAATGTTTAGCTTCTGGTGTACAATGCCATGATCAGGTATCCACTGTATCCCTGAGGTGGTCTCCCAAATAGGACGCATGTCCATCGGATACCCAACAAAATCTTTACAACATTATAGAATACCTTCCCCAAATTAATTTTCAAAAAAACCCTGAGGCCATCTTGTGGTTACCAGCTGCTTCCAAATCCCTTCACCTTTCCCCTTATCCCCAACCCCCTCCCACACACCCATCTAACCACTCTCGGTTTTTTTTCTGCGTCCCCAAAACTGTCTCTGATTAGTTCATTCACATAGTCTTTTCTTTAGATTCCATATATAAGTGAGATCATATGGTACTTGTCTTTCTCTTTCTGACTTATTTCACTTAACATAATGCTGTCTAGATCCATCCATGTTGCTGCAAATGATAAGATTTCTTTCTTCTTCATGGCTGCGTAATACTCCATTGTATAAATGTACCACAGCTTCTTAATCCAGTCATCTACCGATGGGCATTTTGGTTGTTTCCATATCTTGGCTATTGTGTAAAGTGCTGCAATATACATAGGAGTGCATACAGATTTTTGAATTGGAATTTTGGATTTCTCCGGGTAGATGCCTAGGAGTGGAATTACTGGATCATAGGGGAGTTCCATTTTCAGATTCCTGAGATACCTCCATACTGTTTTCCATAGTGGCTGCACTAATCTGCAGTCCCACCAACAGTGCACTAGCGTTCCCTTTTCTCCACTTCCGCGCCAGCATTTGTTGTTTGTTGATTTATTGATAATAGCCATTTTGACTGGAGTGAGGTGGTATCTCATTGTGGTTTTATTTGCATTTCTCTGCTGGTTAGTGAGGTTGAGCATTTCTTCATATGTCTTCTTGCCTTCTGTATGTCCTTTTTAGAGAAATGTCTCCCCAAGTCCTCTGCCCATTTTTTAATTGGGTGGTTTCTTTATTTGGAGTTGAGTTGAGTAAGTTTTTTATAGATTTGTGATATTAATCCCTTATCAGATATATCATTGGCAAATATCTTTTCCCATACAGTAGGATCCCTTTTTGTTTTATTGATGGTTTCCTTTGCTGTGAAAAAACTTTTCAGTTTGATGTCATCACACATGTTTATTTTTTCTCTTACTTCGCTCGCGCGAGGGGATATATCAGTAAAAATCTTACTCCGGGTAATGTCCATGAAGTTTCTTCCCATATTTTCTTCTAGATATTTTATGGTTGTGGCGCGGGGGCCTGCTCCCAGCGTCTGTGGCCACAGCACCTTGAACGCGCCCGATGTCCTCTGATCTGGGAAGCTAAGCAGGGTCGGGCCTGGTCAGTACTTGGATGGGGGACCGCCCGGGAATACCGGGTGCCCTCTGCTTCCGCCCGCCACTCCTTTTGCGGCCGCCCCGGCCCTCGTCTTTCGGGAGTGGCCCAGCCCGCCTAATAAACCCAGGCCAGGGGTGGCGCTGGGGGGGCTAGTGGGCAGGGGGAGAGGAATGGGTGGCGCCACACAGCACTACAATCTCGCTGCCCCGGCCCCACGCCAGGCCCTTCGGCCCGGGCTCCCCCCTCCCCCCCACCACCTTCTTAGTCCCCTTCCCTCCCGCAAGCCGTCTGCCAGCAGCCGTTCGCCCCGCCCCCAAGGCCCAAGCCCCGATCTGCCTGCAGGCGCAGGCCTGCCTCGGCCTTGGGCGGCTTTCTCCAGCCAGGGACGTGCTGGTGCTTGACACCTCGGGACCCAGCCCAGGGCACGACCATCGCTCTGCCTGCCCCTGGGCCCCTAGACAGAGACTCCGGGTGTCGCCCGACACCGGACCAAGGGGAACGCCACCAGCCCCACCCCACCGGATAGCTCCGTCTCTGATGGCCGGCACCGCGACCCCTCCCCGCCCCCCTTTCATCTCCCCGGAGCACCAGGCGCCCTCCGTTCCCGCAGAACTCGGTGGCCCCGCCCACAGCACCAAAAGAGCAGGGACAAAACGGCAGGAGTTGGGAGCACACGTGCCCTCCGGCTCCAGGAGAGACCACCACAGGGGAAAAGCAGGCAGGCGGGCATGCACACAACCCACACAAGAAGGGTGCCTGGGGCCGCTCCTCTCCTCCCGCATGCGGGACCCCGGGCGGGGCTCGGAGCCCGGCGGCGATCCGCGGACCCTGGAGGCCTGCCCCGGGGTCCCACGGTGACTGCCAGCACCCGGGCACTGCCTCCGTAACGGAGCCCAGCCCCGGGCACCACCGCACTCCTGTGGGGAAGCCGCCACTTCAACTCAGCCTCAGTGCCTCTGTCCCAGTCGGTGTCCCATCCTGTGCGTCAGTCCCCCCTCCTCCCCAACTCCCAACCCCTGTCTGTCTGTCTTCTGCCACCTCCAGGGAAGTGGTAGAGGCCCCGTGGAGTCTCGGATGGCGCGAAGGGGCCTCGCTGCGGGCAAGGAGGAAAAGGCAGTCCACCCAGGCTGCGTTTTGAGGAAGCGGGGAGCAGGCGGGAGGCGGGGTCCTGGCGGAGCCGGCCAGCGGGGAGATGCTCCGGACGGGAGAAGCCCGGCAGCCTGGTTCGCGCTCACCACGCAGGCCGGTCCGCTGCTCATTTTTTTTTATTTTATTTATTTATTTATTTTTTTATTAATTAATTTATTTATTAGTTTCAGGTGTACAAAACAAGGTAATACTTAGACGTTCATCATTTATATCCCTCATACTGTGAACCCCCCACCCCCACCACTATCCCTCCGACCTCATACTGAACCATCACATTATATATATAAAATTATTGTTGGCATTCATTAATGTTTAGCTTCTGGTGTACAATGCCATGATCAGGTATCCACTGTATCCCTGAGGTGGTCTCCCAAATAGGACGCATGTCCATCGGATACCCAACAAAATCTTTACAACATTATAGAATACCTTCCCCAAATTAATTTTCAAAAAAACCCTGAGGCCATCTTGTGGTTACCAGCTGCTTCCAAATCCCTTCACCTTTCCCCTTATGGCCAACCCCCTCCCACACACCCATCTAACCACTCTCGGTTTTTTGTCTGCGTCCCCAAAACTGTCTCTGATTAGTTCATTCACATAGTCTTTTCTTTAGATTCCATATATAAGTGAGATCATATGGTACTTGTCTTTCTCTTTCTGACTTATTTCACTTAACATAATGCTCTCTAGATCCATCCATGTTGCTGCAAATGATAAGATTTCTTTCTTCTTCATGGCTGCGTAATACTCCATTGTATAAATGTACCACAGCTTCTTAATCCAGTCATCTACCGATGGGCATTTTGGTTGTTTCCATATCTTGGCTATTGTGTAAAGTGCTGCAATAAACATAGGAGTGCATACAGATTTTTGAATTGGAGTTTTGGATTTCTCCGGGTAGATGCCTAGGAGTGGAATTACTGGATCATAGGGGAGTTCCATTTTCAGATTCCTGAGATACCTCCATACTGTTTTCCATAGTGGCTGCACTAATCTGCAGTCCCACCAACAGTGCACTAGCGTTCCCTTTTCTCCACTTCCGCGCCAGCATTTGTTGTTTGTTGATTTATTGATAATAGCCATTTTGACTGGAGTGAGGTGGTATCTCATTGTGGTTTTATTTGCATTTCTCTGCTGGTTAGTGAGGTTGAGCATTTCTTCATATGTCTTCTTGCCTTCTGTATGTCCTTTTTAGAGAAATGTCTCCCCAAGTCCTCTGCCCATTTTTTAATTGGGTGGTTTGTTTTTTTGGAGTTGAGTTGAGTAAGTTTTTTATAGATTTGTGATATTAATCCCTTATCAGATATATCATTGGCAAATATCTTTTCCCATACAGTAGGATCCCTTTTTGTTTTATTGATGGTTTCCTTTGCTGTGAAAAAACTTTTCAGTTTGATGTCATCACACATGTTTATTTTTTCTCTTACTTCGCTCGCGCGAGGGGATATATCAGTAAAAATCTTACTCCGGGTAATGTCCATGAAGTTTCTTCCCATATTTTCTTCTAGATATTTTATGGTTGTGGCGCGGGGGCCTGCTCCCAGCATCTGTGGCCACAGCACCTTGAACGCGCCCGATGTCCTCTGATCTGGGAAGCTAAGCAGGGTCGGGCCTGGTCAGTACTTGGATGGGGGACCGCCCGGGAATACCGGGTGCCCTCTGCTTCCGCCCGCCACTCCTTTTGCGGCCGCCCCGGCCCTCGTCTTTCGGGAGTGGCCCAGCCCGCCTAATAAACCCAGGCCAGGGGTGGCGCTGGGGGGGCTAGTGGGCAGGGGGAGAGGAATGGGTGGCGCCACACAGCACTACAATCTCGCTGCCCCGGCCCCACGCCAGGCCCTTCGGCCCGGGCTCCCCCCTCCCCCCCACCACCTTCTTAGTCCCCTTCCCTCCCGCAAGCCGTCTGCCAGCAGCCGTTCGCCCCGCCCCCAAGGCCCAAGCCCCGATCTGCCTGCAGGCGCAGGCCTGCCTCGGCCTTGGGCGGCTTTCTCCAGCCAGGGACGTGCTGGTGCTTGACACCTCGGGACCCAGCCCAGGGCACGACCATCGCTCTGCCTGCCCCTGGGCCCCTAGACAGAGACTCCGGGTGGCGCCCGACACCGGACCAAGGGGAACGCCACCAGCCCCACCCCACCGGATAGCTCCGTCTCTGATGGCCGGCACCGCGACCCCTCCCCGCCCCCCTTTCATCTCCCCGGAGCACCAGGCGCCCTCCGTTCCCGCAGAACTCGGTGGCCCCGCCCACAGCACCAAAAGAGCAGGGACAAAACGGCAGGAGTTGGGAGCACACGTGCCCTCCGGCTCCAGGAGAGACCACCACAGGGGAAAAGCAGGCAGGCGGGCATGCACACAACCCACACAAGAAGGGTGCCTGGGGCCGCTCCTCTCCTCCCGCATGCGGGACCCCGGGCGGGGCTCGGAGCCCGGCGGCGATCCGCGGACCCTGGAGGCCTGCCCCGGGGTCCCACGGTGACTGCCAGCGTCCGGGCACTGCCTCCGTAACGGAGCGCAGCCCCGGGCACCACCGCACTCCTGTGGGGAAGCCGCCACTTCAACTCAGCCTCAGTGCCTCTGTCCCAGTCGGTGTCCCATCCTGTGCGTCAGTCCCCCCTCCTCCCCAACTCCCAACCCCTGTCTGTCTGTCTTCTGCCACCTCCAGGGAAGTGGTAGAGGCCCCGTGGAGTCTCGGATGGCGCGAAGGGGCCTCGCTGCGGGCAAGGAGGAAAAGGCAGTCCACCCAGGCTGCGTTTTGAGGAAGCGGGGAGCAGGCGGGAGGCGGGGTCCTGGCGGAGCCGGCCAGCGGGGAGATGCTCCGGACGGGAGAAGCCCGGCAGCCTGGTTCGCGCTCACCACGCAGGCCGGTCCGCTGCTCATTTTTTTTTATTTTATTTATTTATTTATTTTTTTATTAATTAATTTATTTATTAGTTTCAGGTGTACAAAACAAGGTAATACTTAGACGTTCATCATTTATATCCCTCATACTGTGAACCCCCCACCCCCACCACTATCCCTCCGACCTCATACTGAACCATCACATTATATATATAAAATTATTGTTGGCATTCATTAATGTTTAGCTTCTGGTGTACAATGCCATGATCAGGTATCCACTGTATCCCTGAGGTGGTCTCCCAAATAGGACGCATGTCCATCGGATACCCAACAAAATCTTTACAACATTATAGAATACCTTCCCCAAATTAATTTTCAAAAAAACCCTGAGTCCATCTTGTGGTTACCAGCTGCTTCCAAATCCCTTCACCTTTCCCCTTATGGCCAACCCCCTCCCACACACCCATCTAACCACTCTCGGTTTTTTGTCTGCGTCCCCAAAACTGTCTCTGATTAGTTCATTCACATAGTCTTTTCTTTAGATTCCATATATAAGTGAGATCATATGGTACTTGTCTTTCTCTTTCTGACTTATTTCACTTAACATAATGCTCTCTAGATCCATCCATGTTGCTGCAAATGATAAGATTTCTTTCTTCTTCATGGCTGCGTAATACTCCATTGTATAAATGTACCACAGCTTCTTAATCCAGTCATCTACCGATGGGCATTTTGGTTGTTTCCATATCTTGGCTATTGTGTAAAGTGCTGCAATAAACATAGGAGTGCATACAGATTTTTGAATTGGAGTTTTGGATTTCTCCGGGTAGATGCCTAGGAGTGGAATTACTGGATCATAGGGGAGTTCCATTTTCAGATTCCTGAGATACCTCCATACTGTTTTCCATAGTGGCTGCACTAATCTGCAGTCCCACCAACAGTGCACTAGCGTTCCCTTTTCTCCACTTCCGCGCCAGCATTTGTTGTTTGTTGATTTATTGATAATAGCCATTTTGACTGGAGTGAGGTGGTATCTCATTGTGGTTTTTATTTGCATTTCTCTGCTGGTTAGTGAGGTTGAGCATTTCTTCATATGTCTTCTTGTCTTCTGTATGTCCTTTTTAGAGAAATGTCTCCCCAAGTCCTCTGCCCATTTTTTAATTGGGTGGTTTGTTTTTTTGGAGTTGAGTTGAGTAAGTTTTTTATAGATTTGTGATATTAATCCCTTATCAGATATATCATTGGCAAATATCTTTTCCCATACAGTAGGATCCCTTTTTGTTTTATTGATGGTTTCCTTTGCTGTGAAAAAACTTTTCAGTTTGATGTCATCACACATGTTTATTTTTTCTCTTACTTCGCTCGCGCGAGGGGATATATCAGTAAAAATCTTACTCCGGGTAATGTCCATGAAGTTTCTTCCCATATTTTCTTCTAGATATTTTATGGTTGTGGCGCGGGGGCCTGCTCCCAGCGTCTGTGGCCACAGCACCTTGAACGCGCCCGATGTCCTCTGATCTGGGAAGCTAAGCAGGGTCGGGCCTGGTCAGTACTTGGATGGGGGACCGCCCGGGAATACCGGGTGCCCTCTGCTTCCGCCCGCCACTCCTTTTGCGGCCGCCCCGGCCCTCGTCTTTCGGGAGTGGCCCAGCCCGCCTAATAAACCCAGGCCAGGGGTGGCGCTGGGGGGGCTAGTGGGCAGGGGGAGAGGAATGGGTGGCGCCACACAGCACTACAATCTCGCTGCCCCGGCCCCACGCCAGGCCCTTCGGCCCGGGCTCCCCCCTCCCCCCCACCACCTTCTTAGTCCCCTTCCCTCCCGCAAGCCTTCTGCCAGCAGCCGTTCGCCCCGCCCCCAAGGCCCAAGCCCCGATCTGCCTGCAGGCGCAGGCCTGCCTCGGCCTTGGGCGGCTTTCTCCAGCCAGGGACGTGCTGGTGCTTGACACCTCGGGACCCAGCCCAGGGCACGACCATCGCTCTGCCTGCCCCTGGGCCCCGAGACAGAGACTCCGGGTGTCGCCCGACACCGGACCAAGGGGAACGCCACCAGCCCCACCCCACCGGATAGCTCCGTCTCTGATGGCCGGCACCGCGACCCCTCCCCGCCCCCCTTTCATCTCCCCGGAGCACCAGGCGCCCTCCGTTCCCGCAGACTTCGGTGGCCCCGCCCACAGCACCAAAAGAGCAGGGACAAAACGGCAGGAGTTGGGAGCACACGTGCCCTCCGGCTCCAGGAGAGACCAGCACAGGGGAAAAGCAGGCAGGCGGGCATGCACACAACCCACACGAGGAGGGTGCCTGGGGCCGCTCCTCTCCTCCCGCATGCGGGACCCCGGGCGGGGCTCGGAGCCCGGCGGCGATCCGCGGACCCTGGAGGCCTGCCCCGGGGTCCCACGGTGACTGCCAGCGCCTGGGCACTGCCTCCGTAACGGAGCCCAGCCCCGGGCACCACCGCACTCCTGTGGGGAAGCCGCCACTTCAACTCAGCCTCAGTGCCTCTGTCCCAGTCGGTGTCCCATCCTGTGCGTCAGTCCCCCCTCCTCCCCAACTCCCAACCCCTGTCTGTCTGTCTTCTGCCACCTCCAGGGAAGTGGTAGAGGCCCCGTGGAGTCTCGGATGGCGCGAAGGGGCCTCGCTGCGGGCAAGGAGGAAAAGGCAGTCCACCCAGGCTGCGTTTTGAGGAAGCGGGGAGCAGGCGGGAGGCGGGGCCCTGGCGGAGCCGGCCAGCGGGGAGATGCTCCGGACGGGAGAAGCCCGGCAGCCTGGTTCGCGCTCACCACGCAGGCCGGTCCGCTGCTCATTTTTTTTTATTTTATTTATTTATTTATTTTTTTATTAATTAATTTATTTATTAGTTTCAGGTGTACAAAACAAGGTAATACTTAGACGTTCATCATTTATATCCCTCATACTGTGAACCCCCCACCCCCACCACTATCCCTCCGACCTCATACTGAACCATCACATTATATATATAAAATTATTGTTGGCATTCATTAATGTTTAGCTTCTGGTGTACAATGCCATGATCAGGTATCCACTGTATCCCTGAGGTGGTCTCCCAAATAGGACGCATGTCCATCGGATACCCAACAAAATCTTTACAACATTATAGAATACCTTCCCCAAATTAATTTTCAAAAGAACCCTGAGGCCATCTTGTGGTTACCAGCTGCTTCCAAATCCCTTCACCTTTCCCCTTATCCCCAACCCCCTCCCACACACCCATCTAACCACTCTCGGTTTTTTTTCTGCGTCCCCAAAACTGTCTCTGATTAGTTCATTCACATAGTCTTTTCTTTAGATTCCATATATAAGTGAGATCATATGGTACTTGTCTTTCTCTTTCTGACTTATTTCACTTAACATAATGCTGTCTAGATCCATCCATGTTGCTGCAAATGATAAGATTTCTTTCTTCTTCATGGCTGCGTAATACTCCATTGTATAAATGTACCACAGCTTCTTAATCCAGTCATCTACCGATGGGCATTTTGGTTGTTTCCATATCTTGGCTATTGTGTAAAGTGCTGCAATATACATAGGAGTGCATACAGATTTTTGAATTGGAATTTTGGATTTCTCCGGGTAGATGCCTAGGAGTGGAATTACTGGATCATAGGGGAGTTCCATTTTCAGATTCCTGAGATACCTCCATACTGTTTTCCATAGTGGCTGCACTAATCTGCAGTCCCACCAACAGTGCACTAGCGTTCCCTTTTCTCCACTTCCGCGCCAGCATTTGTTGTTTGTTGATTTATTGATAATAGCCATTTTGACTGGAGTGAGGTGGTATCTCATTGTGGTTTTATTTGCATTTCTCTGCTGGTTAGTGAGGTTGAGCATTTCTTCATATGTCTTCTTGCCTTCTGTATGTCCTTTTTAGAGAAATGTCTCCCCAAGTCCTCTGCCCATTTTTTAATTGGGTGGTTTCTTTATTTGGAGTTGAGTTGAGTAAGTTTTTTATAGATTTGTGATATTAATCCCTTATCAGATATATCATTGGCAAATATCTTTTCCCATACAGTAGGATCCCTTTTTGTTTTATTGATGGTTTCCTTTGCTGTGAAAAAACTTTTCAGTTTGATGTCATCACACATGTTTATTTTTTCTCTTACTTCGCTCGCGCGAGGGGATATATCAGTAAAAATCTTACTCCGGGTAATGTCCATGAAGTTTCTTCCCATATTTTCTTCTAGATATTTTATGGTTGTGGCGCGGGGGCCTGCTCCCAGCGTCTGTGGCCACAGCACCTTGAACGCGCCCGATGTCCTCTGATCTGGGAAGCTAAGCAGGGTCGGGCCTGGTCAGTACTTGGATGGGGGACCGCCCGGGAATACCGGGTGCCCTCTGCTTCCGCCCGCCACTCCTTTTGCGGCCGCCCCGGCCCTCGTCTTTCGGGAGTGGCCCAGCCCGCCTAATAAACCCAGGCCAGGGGTGGCGCTGGGGGGGCTAGTGGGCAGGGGGAGAGGAATGGGTGGCGCCACACAGCACTACAATCTCGCTGCCCCGGCCCCACGCCAGGCCCTTCGGCCCGGGCTCCCCCCTCCCCTCCCCCACCTTCTTAGTCCCCTTCCCTCCCGCAAGCCTTCTGCCAGCAGCCGTTCGCCCCGCCCCCAAGGCCCAAGCCCCGATCTGCCTGCAGGCGCAGGCCTGCCTCGGCCTTGGGCGGCTTTCTCCAGCCAGGGACGTGCTGGTGCTTGACACCTCGGGACCCAGCCCAGGGC
The DNA here is from genome assembly GCF_964194185.1 of Rhinolophus hipposideros. Lineage (NCBI taxonomy): Eukaryota > Metazoa > Chordata > Mammalia > Chiroptera > Rhinolophidae > Rhinolophus > Rhinolophus hipposideros. Next base: position 171,570 of record NW_027669459.1, on the reverse strand, counting down.
ACGACCATCGCTCTGCCTGCCCCTGGGCCCTGAGACAGAGACTCCGGGTGTCGCCCGACACCGGACCAAGGGGAACGCCACCAGCCCCACCCCACCGGATAGCTCCGTCTCTGATGGCCGGCACCGCGACCCCTCCCCGCCCCCCTTTCATCTCCCCGGAGCACCAGGCGCCCTCCGTTCCCGCAGAACTCGGTGGCCCCGCCCACAGCACCAAAAGAGCAGGGACAAAACGGCAGGAGTTGGGAGCACACGTGCCCTCCGGCTCCAGGAGAGACCAGCACAAGGGAAAAGCAGGCAGGCGGGCATGCACACAACCCACACGAGGAGGGTGCCTGGGGCCGCTCCTCTCCTCCCGCATGCGGGACCCCGGGCGGGGCTCGGAGCCCGGCGGCAATCCGCGGACCCTGGAGGCCTGCCCCGGGGTCCCACGGTGACTGCCAGCGCCCGGGCACTGCCTCCGTAACGGAGCCCAGCCCCGGGCACCACCGCAGTCTGGTGGGGAGGCTGCCACTTCAACTCAGACCTAGTGCGTCTGTCCCAGACCTAGTGCGCTGTGCGTCCGTCCCCCCTCCTCCCCAACTCCCAACCCCTGTCTGTCTGTCTTCTGCCACCTCCAGGGAAGTGGTAGAGGCCCCGTGGAGTCTCGGATGGCGCGAAGGGGCCTCGCTGCGGGCAAGGAGGAAAAGGCAGTCCACCCAGGCTGCGTTTTGAGGAAGCGGGGAGCAGGCGGGAGGCGGGGTCCTGGCGGAGCCGGCCAGCGGGGAGATGCTCCGGACGGGAGAAGCCCGGCAGCCTGGTTCGCGCTCACCACGCAGGCCGGTCCGCTGCTCATTTTTTTTTATTTTATTTATTTATTTATTTTTTTATTAATTAATTTATTTATTAGTTTCAGGTGTACAAAACAAGGTAATACTTAGACGTTCATCATTTATATCCCTCATACTGTGAACCCCCCACCCCCACTACTATCCCTCCGACCTCATACTGAACCATCACATTATATATATAAAATTATTGTTGGCATTCATTAATGTTTAGCTTCTGGTGTACAATGCCATGATCAGGTATCCACTGTATCCCTGAGGTGGTCTCCCAAATAGGACGCATGTCCATCGGATACCCAACAAAATCTTTACAACATTATAGAATACCTTCCCCAAATTAATTTTCAAAAAAACCCTGAGGCCATCTTGTGGTTACCAGCTGCTTCCAAATCCCTTCACCTTTCCCCTTATGGCCAACCCCCTCCCACACACCCATCTAACCACTCTCGGTTTTTTTGTCTGCGTCCCCAAAACTGTCTCTGATTAGTTCATTCACATAGTCTTTTCTTTAGATTCCATATATAAGTGAGATCATATGGTACTTGTCTTTCTCTTTCTGACTTATTTCACTTAACATAATGCTCTCTAGATCCATCCATGTTGCTGCAAACGATAAGATTTCTTTCTTCTTCATGGCTGCGTAATACTCCATTGTATAAATGTACCACAGCTTCTTAATCCAGTCATCTACCGATGGGCATTTTGGTTGTTTCCATATCTTGGCTATTGTGTAAAGTGCTGCAATAAACATAGGAGTGCATACAGATTTTTGAATTGGAGTTTTGGATTTCTCCGGGTAGATGCCTAGGAGTGGAATTACTGGATCATAGGGGAGTTCCATTTTCAGATTCCTGAGATACCTCCATACTGTTTTCCATAGTGGCTGCACTAATCTGCAGTCCCACCAACAGTGCACTAGCGTTCCCTTTTCTCCACTTCCGCGCCAGCATTTGTTGTTTGTTGATTTATTGATAATAGCCATTTTGACTGGAGTGAGGTGGTATCTCATTGTGGTTTTTATTTGCATTTCTCTGCTGGTTAGTGAGGTTGAGCATTTCTTCATATGTCTTCTTGCCTTCTGTATGTCCTTTTTAGAGAAATGTCTCCCCAAGTCCTCTGCCCATTTTTTAATTGGGTGGTTTGTTTTTTTGGAGTTGAGTTGAGTAAGTTTTTTATAGATTTGTGATATTAATCCCTTATCAGATATATCATTGGCAAATATCTTTTCCCATACAGTAGGATCCCTTTTTGTTTTATTGATGGTTTCCTTTGCTGTGAAAAAACTTTTCAGTTTGATGTCATCACACATGTTTATTTTTTCTCTTACTTCGCTCGCGCGAGGGGATATATCAGTAAAAATCTTACTCCGGGTAATGTCCATGAAGTTTCTTCCCATATTTTCTTCTAGATATTTTATGGTTGTGGCGCGGGGGCCTGCTCCCAGCGTCTGTGGCCACAGCACCTTGAACGCGCCCGATGTCCTCTGATCTGGGAAGCTAAGCAGGGTCGGGCCTGGTCAGTACTTGGATGGGGGACCGCCCGGGAATACCGGGTGCCCTCTGCTTCCGCCCGCCACTCCTTTTGCGGCCGCCCCGGCCCTCGTCTTTCGGGAGTGGCCCAGCCCGCCTAATAAACCCAGGCCAGGGGTGGCGCTGGGGGGGCTAGTGGGCAGGGGGAGAGGAATGGGTGGCGCCACACAGCACTACAATCTCGCTGCCCCGGCCCCACGCCAGGCCCTTCGGCCCGGGCTCCCCCCTCCCCCCCACCACCTTCTTAGTCCCCTTCCCTCCCGCAAGCCGTCTGCCAGCAGCCGTTCGCCCCGCCCCCAAGGCCCAAGCCCCGATCTGCCTGCAGGCGCAGGCCTGCCTGGGCCTTGGGCGGCTTTCTCCAGCCAGGGACGTGCTGGTGCTTGACACCTCGGGACCCAGCCCAGGGCACGACCATCGCTCTGCCTGCCCCTGGGCCCCTAGACAGAGACTCCGGGTGTCGCCCGACACCGGACCAAGGGGAACGCCACCAGCCCCACCCCACCGGATAGCTCCGTCTCTGATGGCCGGCACCGCGACCCCTCCCCGCCCCCCTTTCATCTCCCCGGAGCACCAGGCGCCCTCCGTTCCCGCAGAACTCGGTGGCCCCGCCCACAGCACCAAAAGAGCAGGGACAAAACGGCAGGAGTTGGGAGCACACGTGCCCTCCGGCTCCAGGAGAGACCAGCACAGGGGAAAAGCAGGCAGGCGGGCATGCACACAACCCACACGAGGAGGGTGCCTGGGGCCGCTCCTCTCCTCCCGCATGCGGGACCCCGGGCGGGGCTCGGAGCCCGGCGGCGATCCGCGGACCCTGGAGGCCTGCCCCGGGGTCCCACGGTGACTGCCAGCGCCTGGGCACTGCCTCCGTAACGGAGCCCAGCCCCGGGCACCACCGCACTCCTGTGGGGAAGCCGCCACTTCAACTCAGCCTCAGTGCCTCTGTCCCAGTCGGTGTCCCATCCTGTGCGTCAGTCCCCCCTCCTCCCCAACTCCCAACCCCTGTCTGTCTGTCTTCTGCCACCTCCAGGGAAGTGGTAGAGGCCCCGTGGAGTCTCGGATGGCGCGAAGGGGCCTCGCTGCGGGCAAGGAGGAAAAGGCAGTCCACCCAGGCTGCGTTTTGAGGAAGCGGGGAGCAGGCGGGAGGCGGGGCCCTGCCGGAGCCGGCCAGCGGGGAGATGCTCCGGACGGGAGAAGCCCGGCAGCCTGGTTCGCGCTCACCACGCAGGCCGGTCCGCTGCTCATTTTTTTTTATTTTATTTATTTATTTATTTTTTTATTAATTAATTTATTTATTAGTTTCAGGTGTACAAAACAAGGTAATACTTAGACGTTCATCATTTATATCCCTCATACTGTGAACCCCCCACCCCCACCACTATCCCTCCGACCTCATACTGAACCATCACATTATATATATAAAATTATTGTTGGCATTCATTAATGTTTAGCTTCTGGTGTACAATGCCATGATCAGGTATCCACTGTATCCCTGAGGTGGTCTCCCAAATAGGACGCATGTCCATCGGATACCCAACAAAATCTTTACAACATTATAGAATACCTTCCCCAAATTAATTTTCAAAAAAACCCTGAGGCCATCTTGTGGTTACCAGCTGCTTCCAAATCCCTTCACCTTTCCCCTTATCCCCAACCCCCTCCCACACACCCATCTAACCACTCTCGGTTTTTTTTCTGCGTCCCCAAAACTGTCTCTGATTAGTTCATTCACATAGTCTTTTCTTTAGATTCCATATATAAGTGAGATCATATGGTACTTGTCTTTCTCTTTCTGACTTATTTCACTTAACATAATGCTGTCTAGATCCATCCATGTTGCTGCAAATGATAAGATTTCTTTCTTCTTCATGGCTGCGTAATACTCCATTGTATAAATGTACCACAGCTTCTTAATCCAGTCATCTACCGATGGGCATTTTGGTTGTTTCCATATCTTGGCTATTGTGTAAAGTGCTGCAATAAACATAGGAGTGCATACAGATTTTTGAATTGGAGTTTTGGATTTCTCCGGGTAGATGCCTAGGAGTGGAATTACTGGATCATAGGGGAGTTCCATTTTCAGATTCCTGAGATACCTCCATACTGTTTTCCATAGTGGCTGCACTAATCTGCAGTCCCACCAACAGTGCACTAGCGTTCCCTTTTCTCCACTTCCGCGCCAGCATTTGTTGTTTGTTGATTTATTGATAATAGCCATTTTGACTGGAGTGAGGTGGTATCTCATTGTGGTTTTATTTGCATTTCTCTGCTGGTTAGTGAGGTTGAGCATTTCTTCATATGTCTTCTTGCCTTCTGTATGTCCTTTTTAGAGAAATGTCTCCCCAAGTCCTCTGCCCATTTTTTAATTGGGTGGTTTCTTTATTTGGAGTTGAGTTGAGTAAGTTTTTTATAGATTTGTGATATTAATCCCTTATCAGATATATCATTGGCAAATATCTTTTCCCATACAGTAGGATCCCTTTTTGTTTTATTGATGGTTTCCTTTGCTGTGAAAAAACTTTTCAGTTTGATGTCATCACACATGTTTATTTTTTCTCTTACTTCGCTCGCGCGAGGGGATATATCAGTAAAAATCTTACTCCGGGTAATGTCCATGAAGTTTCTTCCCATATTTTCTTCTAGATATTTTATGGTTGTGGCGCGGGGGCCTGCTCCCAGCGTCTGTGGCCACAGCACCTTGAACGCGCCCGATGTCCTCTGATCTGGGAAGCTAAGCAGGGTCGGGCCTGGTCAGTACTTGGATGGGGGACCGCCCGGGAATACCGGGTGCCCTCTGCTTCCGCCCGCCACTCCTTTTGCGGCCGCCCCGGCCCTCGTCTTTCGGGAGTGGCCCAGCCCGCCTAATAAACCCAGGCCAGGGGTGGCGCTGGGGGGGCTAGTGGGCAGGGGGAGAGGAATGGGTGGCGCCACACAGCACTACAATCTCGCTGCCCCGGCCCCACGCCAGGCCCTTCGGCCCGGGCTCCCCCCTCCCCCCCACCACCTTCTTAGTCCCCTTCCCTCCCGCAAGCCGTCTGCCAGCAGCCGTTCGCCCCGCCCCCAAGGCCCAAGCCCCGATCTGCCTGCAGGCGCAGGCCTGCCTCGGCCTTGGGCGGCTTTCTCCAGCCAGGGACGTGCTGGTGCTTGACACCTCGGGACCCAGCCCAGGGCACGACCATCGCTCTGCCTGCCCCTGGGCCCTGAGACAGAGACTCCGGGTGTCGCCCGACACCGGACCAAGGGGAACGCCACCAGCCCCACCCCACCGGATAGCTCCGTCTCTGATGGCCGGCACCGCGACCCCACCCCGCCCCCCTTTCATCTCCCCGGAGCACCAGGCGCCCTCCGTTCCCGCAGAACTCGGTGGCCCCGCCCACAGCACCAAAAGAGCAGGGACAAAAAGGCAGGAGTTGGGAGCACACGTGCCCTCCGGCTCCAGGAGAGACCAGCACAAGGGAAAAGCAGGCAGGCGGGCATGCACACAACCCACACGAGGAGGGTGCCTGGGGCCGCTCCTCTCCTCCCGCATGCGGGACCCCGGGCGGGGCTCGGAGCCCGGCGGCAATCCGCGGACCCTGGAGGCCTGCCCCGGGGTCCCACGGTGACTGCCAGCGCCCGGGCACTGCCTCCGTAACGGAGCCCAGCCCCGGGCACCACCGCATTCTGGTGGGGAGGCTGCCACTTCAACTCAGACCTAGTGCGTCTTTCCCAGACCTAGTGCGCTGTGCGTCCGTCCCCCCTCCTCCCCAACTCCCAACCCCTGTCTGTCTGTCTTCTGCCACCTCCAGGGAAGTGGTAGAGGCCCCGTGGAGTCTCGGATGGCGCGAAGGGGCCTCGCTGCGGGCAAGGAGGAAAAGGCAGTCCACCCAGGCTGCGTTTTGAGGAAGCGGGGAGCAGGCGGGAGGCGGGGTCCTGGCGGAGCCGGCCAGCGGGGAGATGCTCCGGACGGGAGAAGCCCGGCAGCCTGGTTCGCGCTCACCACGCAGGCCGGTCCGCTGCTCATTTTTTTTATTTTATTTATTTATTTATTTTTTTATTAATTAATTTATTTATTAGTTTCAGGTGTACAAAACAAGGTAATACTTAGACGTTCATCATTTATATCCCTCATACTGTGAACCCCCCACCCCCACCACTATCCCTCCGACCTCATACTGAACCATCACATTATATATATAAAATTATTGTTGGCATTCATTAATGTTTAGCTTCTGGTGTACAATGCCATGATCAGGTATCCACTGTATCCCTGAGGTGGTCTCCCAAATAGGACGCATGTCCATCGGATACCCAACAAAATCTTTACAACATTATAGAATACCTTCCCCAAATTAATTTTCAAAAAAACCCTGAGGCCATCTTGTGGTTACCAGCTGCTTCCAAATCCCTTCACCTTTCCCCTTATGGCCAACCCCCTCCCACACACCCATCTAACCACTCTCGGTTTTTTGTCTGCGTCCCCAAAACTGTCTCTGATTAGTTCATTCACATAGTCTTTTCTTTAGATTCCATATATAAGTGAGATCATATGGTACTTGTCTTTCTCTTTCTGACTTATTTCACTTAACATAATGCTCTCTAGATCCATCCATGTTGCTGCAAATGATAAGATTTCTTTCTTCTTCATGGCTGCGTAATACTCCATTGTATAAATGTACCACAGCTTCTTAATCCAGTCATCTACCGATGGGCATTTTGGTTGTTTCCATATCTTGGCTATTGTGTAAAGTGCTGCAATAAACATAGGAGTGCATACAGATTTTTGAATTGGAGTTTTGGATTTCTCCGGGTAGATGCCTAGGAGTGGAATTACTGGATCATAGGGGAGTTCCATTTTCAGATTCCTGAGATACCTCCATACTGTTTTCCATAGTGGCTGCACTAATCTGCAGTCCCACCAACAGTGCACTAGCGTTCCCTTTTCTCCACTTCCGCGCCAGCATTTGTTGTTTGTTGATTTATTGATAATAGCCATTTTGACTGGAGTGAGGTGGTATCTCATTGTGGTTTTTATTTGCATTTCTCTGCTGGTTAGTGAGGTTGAGCATTTCTTCATATGTCTTCTTGCCTTCTGTATGTCCTTTTTAGAGAAATGTCTCCCCAAGTCCTCTGCCCATTTTTTAATTGGGTGGTTTGTTTTTTTGGAGTTGAGTTGAGTAAGTTTTTTATAGATTTGTGATATTAATCCCTTATCAGATATATCATTGGCAAATATCTTTTCCCATACAGTAGGATCCCTTTTTGTTTTATTGATGGTTTCCTTTGCTGTGAAAAAACTTTTCAGTTTGATGTCATCACACATGTTTATTTTTTCTCTTACTTCGCTCGCGCGAGGGGATATATCAGTAAAAATCTTACTCCGGGTAATGTCCATGAAGTTTCTTCCCATATTTTCTTCTAGATATTTTATGGTTGTGGCGCGGGGGCCTGCTCCCAGCGTCTGTGGCCACAGCACCTTGAACGCGCCCGATGTCCTCTGATCTGGGAAGCTAAGCAGGGTCGGGCCTGGTCAGTACTTGGATGGGGGACCGCCCGGGAATACCGGGTGCCCTCTGCTTCCGCCCGCCACTCCTTTTGCGGCCGCCCCGGCCCTCGTCTTTCGGGAGTGGCCCAGCCCGCCTAATAAACCCAGGCCAGGGGTGGCGCTGGGGGGGCTAGTGGGCAGGGGGAGAGGAATGGGTGGCGCCACACAGCACTACAATCTCGCTGCCCCGGCCCCACGCCAGGCCCTTCGGCCCGGGCTCCCCCCTCCCCCCCACCACCATCTTAGTCCCCTTCCCTCCCGCAAGCCGTCTGCCAGCAGCCGTTCGCCCCGCCCCCAAGGCCCAAGCCCCGATCTGCCTGCAGGCGCAGGCCTGCCTCGGCCTTGGGCGGCTTTCTCCAGCCAGGGACGTGCTGGTGCTTGACACCTCGGGACCCAGCCCAGGGCACGACCATCGCTCTGCCTGCCCCTGGGCCCTGAGACAGAGACTCCGGGTGTCGCCCGACACCGGACCAAGGGGAACGCCACCAGCCCCACCCCACCGGATAGCTCCGTCTCTGATGGCCGGCACCGCGACCCCACCCCGCCCCCCTTTCATCTCCCCGGAGCACCAGGCGCCCTCCGTTCCCGCAGAACTCGGTGGCCCCGCCCACAGCACCAAAAGAGCAGGGACAAAAAGGCAGGAGTTGGGAGCACACGTGCCCTCCGGCTCCAGGAGAGACCAGCACAAGGGAAAAGCAGGCAGGCGGGCATGCACACAACCCACACGAGGAGGGTGCCTGGGGCCGCTCCTCTCCTCCCGCATGCGGGACCCCGGGCGGGGCTCGGAGCCCGGCGGCAATCCGCGGACCCTGGAGGCCTGCCCCGGGGTCCCACGGTGACTGCCAGCGCCCGGGCACTGCCTCCGTAACGGAGCCCAGCCCCGGGCACCACCGCATTCTGGTGGGGAGGCTGCCACTTCAACTCAGACCTAGTGCGTCTGTCCCAGACCTAGTGCGCTGTGCGTCCGTCCCCCCTCCTCCCCAACTCCCAACCCCTGTCTGTCTGTCTTCTGCCACCTCCAGGGAAGTGGTAGAGGCCCCGTGGAGTCTCGGATGGCGCGAAGGGGCCTCGCTGCGGGCAAGGAGGAAAAGGCAGTCCACCCAGGCTGCGTTTTGAGGAAGCGGGGAGCAGGCGGGAGGCGGGGTCCTGGCGGAGCCGGCCAGCGGGGAGATGCTCCGGACGGGAGAAGCCCGGCAGCCTGGTTCGCGCTCACCACGCAGGCCGGTCCGCTGCTCATTTTTTTTATTTTATTTATTTATTTATTTTTTTATTAATTAATTTATTTATTAGTTTCAGGTGTACAAAACAAGGTAATACTTAGACGTTCATCATTTATATCCCTCATACTGTGAACCCCCCACCCCCACCACTATCCCTCCGACCTCATACTGAACCATCACATTATATATATAAAATTATTGTTGGCATTCATTAATGTTTAGCTTCTGGTGTACAATGCCATGATCAGGTATCCACTGTATCCCTGAGGTGGTCTCCCAAATAGGACGCATGTCCATCGGATCCCCAACAAAATCTTTACAACATTATAGAATACCTTCCCCAAATTAATTTTCAAAAAAACCCTGAGGCCATCTTGTGGTTACCAGCTGCTTCCAAATCCCTTCACCTTTCCCCTTATGGCCAACCCCCTCCCACACACCCATCTAACCACTCTCGGTTTTTTGTCTGCGTCCCCAAAACTGTCTCTGATTAGTTCATTCACATAGTCTTTTCTTTAGATTCCATATATAAGTGAGATCATATGGTACTTGTCTTTCTCTTTCTGACTTATTTCACTTAACATAATGCTCTCTAGATCCATCCATGTTGCTGCAAATGATAAGATTTCTTTCTTCTTCATGGCTGCGTAATACTCCATTGTATAAATGTACCACAGCTTCTTAATCCAGTCATCTACCGATGGGCATTTTGGTTGTTTCCATATCTTGGCTATTGTGTAAAGTGCTGCAATAAACATAGGAGTGCATACAGATTTTTGAATTGGAGTTTTGGATTTCTCCGGGTAGATGCCTAGGAGTGGAATTACTGGATCATAGGGGAGTTCCATTTTCAGATTCCTGAGATACCTCCATACTGTTTTCCATAGTGGCTGCACTAATCTGCAGTCCCACCAACAGTGCACTAGCGTTCCCTTTTCTCCACTTCCGCGCCAGCATTTGTTGTTTGTTGATTTATTGATAATAGCCATTTTGACTGGAGTGAGGTGGTATCTCATTGTGGTTTTTATTTGCATTTCTCTGCTGGTTAGTGAGGTTGAGCATTTCTTCATATGTCTTCTTGCCTTCTGTATGTCCTTTTTAGAGAAATGTCTCCCCAAGTCCTCTGCCCATTTTTTAATTGGGTGGTTTGTTTTTTTGGAGTTGAGTTGAGTAAGTTTTTTATAGATTTGTGATATTAATCCCTTATCAGATATATCATTGGCAAATATCTTTTCCCATACAGTAGGATCCCTTTTTGTTTTATTGATGGTTTCCTTTGCTGTGAAAAAACTTTTCAGTTTGATGTCATCACACATGTTTATTTTTTCTCTTACTTCGCTCGCGCGAGGGGATATATCAGTAAAAATCTTACTCCGGGTAATGTCCATGAAGTTTCTTCCCATATTTTCTTCTAGATATTTTATGGTTGTGGCGCGGGGACCTGCTCCCAGCGTCTGTGGCCACAGCACCTTGAACGCGCCCGATGTCCTCTGATCTGGGAAGCTAAGCAGGGTCGGGCCTGGTCAGTACTTGGATGGGGGACCGCCCGGGAATACCGGGTGCCCTCTGCTTCCGCCCGCCACTCCTTTTGCGGCCGCCCCGGCCCTCGTCTTTCGGGAGTGGCCCAGCCCGCCTAATAAACCCAGGCCAGGGGTGGCGCTGGGGGGGCTAGTGGGCAGGGGGAGAGGAATGGGTGGCGCCACACAGCACTACAATCTCGCTGCCCCGGCCCCACGCCAGGCCCTTCGGCCCGGGCTCCCCCCTCCCCCCCACCACCTTCTTAGTCCCCTTCCCTCCCGCAAGCCGTCTGCCAGCAGCCGTTCGCCCCGCCCCCAAGGCCCAAGCCCCGATCTGCCTGCAGGCGCAGGCCTGCCTCGGCCTTGGGCGGCTTTCTCCAGCCAGGGACGTGCTGGTGCTTGACACCTCGGGACCCAGCCCAGGGCACGACCATCGCTCTGCCTGCCCCTGGGCCCCGAGACAGAGACTCCGGGTGTCGCCCGACACCGGACCAAGGGGAACGCCACCAGCCCCACCCCACCGGATAGCTCCGTCTCTGATGGCCGGCACCGCGACCCCTCCCCGCCCCCCTTTCATCTCCCCGGAGCACCAGGCGCCCTCCGTTCCCGCAGAACTCGGTGGCCCCGCCCACAGCACCAAAAGAGCAGGGACAAAACGGCAGGAGTTGGGAGCACACGTGCCCTCCGGCTCCAGGAGAGACCACCACAGGGGAAAAGCAGGCAGGCGGGCATGCACACAACCCACACGAGGAGGGTGCCTGGGGCCGCTCCTCTCCTCCCGCATGCGGGACCCCGGGCGGGGCTCGGAGCCCGGCAGCGATCCGCGGACCCTGGAGGCCTGCCCCGGGGTCCCACGGTGACTGCCAGCACCCGGGCACTGCCTCCGTAACGGAGCCCAGCCCCGGGCACCACCGCACTCCTGTGGGGAAGCCGCCACTTCAACTCAGCCTCAGTGCCTCTGTCCCAGTCGGTGTCCCATCCTGTGCGTCAGTCCCCCCTCCTCCCCAACTCCCAACCCCTGTCTGTCTGTCTTCTGCCACCTCCAGGGAAGTGGTAGAGTCCCCGTGGAGTCTCGGATGGCGCGAAGGGGCCTCGCTGCGGGCAAGGAGGAAAAGGCAGTCCACCCAGGCTGCGTTTTGAGGAAGCGGGGAGCAGGCGGGAGGCGGGGTCCTGGCGGAGCCGGCCAGCGGGGAGATGCTCCGGACGGGAGAAGCCCGGCAGCCTGGTTCGCGCTCACCACGCAGGCCGGTCCGCTGCTCATTTTTTTTTATTTTATTTATTTATTTATTTTTTTATTAATTAATTTATTTATTAGTTTCAGGTGTACAAAACAAGGTAATACTTAGACGTTCATCATTTATATCCCTCATACTGTGAACCCCCCACCCCCACCACTATCCCTCCGACCTCATACTGAACCATCACATTATATATATAAAATTATTGTTGGCATTCATTAATGTTTAGCTTCTGGTGTACAATGCCATGATCAGGTATCCACTGTATCCCTGAGGTGGTCTCCCAAATAGGACGCATGTCCATCGGATACCCAACAAAATCTTTACAACATTATAGAATACCTTCCCCAAATTAATTTTCAAAAAAACCCTGAGGCCATCTTGTGGTTACCAGCTGCTTCCAAATCCCTTCACCTTTCCCCTTATGGCCAACCCCCTCCCACACACCCATCTAACCACTCTCGGTTTTTTGTCTGCGTCCCCAAAACTGTCTCTGATTAGTTCATTCACATAGTCTTTTCTTTAGATTCCATATATAAGTGAGATCATATGGTACTTGTCTTTCTCTTTCTGACTTATTTCACTTAACATAATGCTCTCTAGATCCATCCATGTTGCTGCAAATGATAAGATTTCTTTCTTCTTCATGGCTGCGTAATACTCCATTGTATAAATGTACCACAGCTTCTTAATCCAGTCATCTACCGATGGGCATTTTGGTTGTTTCCATATCTTGGCTATTGTGTAAAGTGCTGCAATAAACATAGGAGTGCATACAGATTTTTGAATTGGAGTTTTGGATTTCTCCGGGTAGATGTCTAGGAGTGGAATTACTGGATCATAGGGGAGTTCCATTTTCAGATTCCTGAGATACCTCCATACTGTTTTCCATAGTGGCTGCACTAATCTGCAGTCCCACCAACAGTGCACTAGCGTTCCCTTTTCTCCACTTCCGCGCCAGCATTTGTTGTTTGTTGATTTATTGATAATAGCCATTTTGACTGGAGTGAGGTGGTATCTCATTGTGGTTTTTATTTGCATTTCTCTGCTGGTTAGTGAGGTTGAGCATTTCTTCATATGTCTTCTTGCCTTCTGTATGTCCTTTTTAGAGAAATGTCTCCCCAAGTCCTCTGCCCATTTTTTAATTGGGTGGTTTGTTTTTTTGGAGTTGAGTTGAGTAAGTTTTTTATAGATTTGTGATATTAATCCCTTATCAGATATATCATTGGCAAATATCTTTTCCCATACAGTAGGATCCCTTTTTGTTTTATTGATGGTTTCCTTTGCTGTGAAAAAACTTTTCAGTTTGATGTCATCACACATGTTTATTTTTTCTCTTACTTCGCTCGCGCGAGGGGATATATCAGTAAAAATCTTACTCCGGGTAATGTCCATGAAGTTTCTTCCCATATTTTCTTCTAGATATTTTATGGTTGTGGCGCGGGGGCCTGCTCCCAGCGTCTGTGGCCACAGCACCTTGAACGCGCCCGATGTCCTCTGATCTGGGAAGCTAAGCAGGGTCGGGCCTGGTCAGTACTTGGATGGGGGACCGCCCGGGAATACCGGGTGCCCTCTGCTTCCGCCCGCCACTCCTTTTGCGGCCGCCCCGGCCCTCGTCTTTCGGGAGTGGCCCAGCCCGCCTAATAAACCCAGGCCAGGGGTGGCGCTGGGGGGGCTAGTGGGCAGGGGGAGAGGAATGGGTGGCGCCACACAGCACTACAATCTCGCTGCCCCGGCCCCACGCCAGGCCCTTCGGCCCGGGCTCCCCCCTCCCCCCCACCACCTTCTTAGTCCCCTTCCCTCCCGCAAGCCGTCTGCCAGCAGCCGTTCGCCCCGCCCCCAAGGCCCAAGCCCCGATCTGCCTGCAGGCGCAGGCCTGCCTCGGCCTTGGGCGGCTTTCTCCAGCCAGGGACGTGCTGGTGCTTGACACCTCGGGACCCAGCCCAGGGCACGACCATCGCTCTGCCTGCCCCTGGGCCCCGAGACAGAGACTCCGGGTGTCGCCCGACACCGGACCAAGGGGAACGCCACCAGCCCCACCCCACCGGATAGCTCCGTCTCTGATGGCCGGCACCGCGACCCCTCCCCGCCCCCCTTTCATCTCCCCGGAGCACCAGGCGCCCTCCGTTCCCGCAGAACTCGGTGGCCCCGCCCACAGCACCAAAAGAGCAGGGACAAAACGGCAGGAGTTGGGAGCACACGTGCCCTCCGGCTCCAGGAGAGACCAGCACAGGGGAAAAGCAGGCAGGCGGGCATGCACACAACCCACACGAGGAGGGTGCCTGGGGCCGCTCCTCTCCTCCCGCATGCGGGACCCCGGGCGGGGCTCGGAGCCCGGCGGCGATCCGCGGACCCTGGAGGCCTGCCCCGGGGTCCCATGGTGACTGCCAGCGCCTGGGCACTGCCTCCGTAACGGAGCCCAGCCCCGGGCACCACCGCACTCCTGTGGGGAAGCCGCCACTTCAACTCAGCCTCAGTGCCTCTGTCCCAGTCGGTGTCCCATCCTGTGCGTCAGTCCCCCCTCCTCCCCAACGCCCAACCCCTGTCTGTCTGTCTTCTGCCACCTCCAGGGAAGTGGTAGAGGCCCCGTGGAGTCTCGGATGGCGCGAAGGGGCCTCGCTGCGGGCAAGGAGGAAAAGGCAGTCCACCCAGGCTGCGTTTTGAGGAGGCGGGGAGCAGGCGGGAGGCGGGGCCCTGGCGGAGCCGGCCAGCGGGGAGATGCTCCGGACCGGAGAAGGCCGGCAGCCTGGTTCGCGCTCACCACGCAGGCCGGTCCGCTGCTCATTTTTTTTTTTTTTTTTTTATTAATTAATTTATTTATTAGTTTCAGGTGTACAAAACAAGGTAATACTTAGACGTTCATCATTTATATCCCTCACACTGTGAACCCCCCACCCCCCATCCACTATCCCTCCGACCTCACACTGAACCATCACATTATATATATAAAATTATTGTTGGCATTCATTAATGTTTAGCTTCTGGTGTACAATGCCATGATCAGGTATCCACTGTATCCCTGAGGTGGTCTCCCAAATAGGACGCATGTCCATCGGATTCCCAACAAAATCTTTACAACATTATAGAATACCTTCCCCAAATTAATTTTCAAAAAAACCCTGAGGCCATCTTGTGGTTACCAGCTGCTTCCAAATCCCTTCACCTTTCCCCTTATGGCCAACCCCCTCCCACACACCCATCTAACCACTCTCGGTTTTTTTGTCTGCGTCCCCAAAACTGTCTCTGATTAGTTCATTCACATAGTCTTTTCTTTAGATTCCATATATAAGTGAGATCATATGGTACTTGTCTTTCTCTTTCTGACTTATTTCACTTAACATAATGCTCTCTAGATCCATCCATGTTGCTGCAAATGATAAGATTTCTTTCTTCTTCATGGCTGCGTAATACTCCATTGTATAAATGTACCACAGCTTCTTAATCCAGTCATCTACCGATGGGCATTTTGGTTGTTTCCATATCTTGGCTATTGTGTAAAGTGCTGCAATAAACATAGGAGTGCATACAGATTTTTGAATTGGAGTTTTGGATTTCTCCGGGTAGATGCCTAGGAGTGGAATTACTGGATCATAGGGGAGTTCCATTTTCAGATTCCTGAGATACCTCCATACTGTTTTCCATAGTGGCTGCACTAATCTGCAGTCCCACCAACAGTGCACTAGCGTTCCCTTTTCTCCACTTCCGCGCCAGCATTTGTTGTTTGTTGATTTATTGATAATAGCCATTTTGACTGGAGTGAGGTGGTATCTCATTGTGGTTTTTATTTGCATTTCTCTGCTGGTTAGTGAGGTTGAGCATTTCTTCATATGTCTTCTTGCCTTCTGTATGTCCTTTTTAGAGAAATGTCTCCCCAAGTCCTCTGCCCATTTTTTAATTGGGTGGTTTGTTTTTTTGGAGTTGAGTTGAGTAAGTTTTTTATAGATTTGTGATATTAATCCCTTATCAGATATATCATTGGCAAATATCTTTTCCCATACAGTAGGATCCCTTTTTGTTTTATTGATGGTTTCCTTTGCTGTGAAAAAACTTTTCAGTTTGATGTCATCACACATGTTTATTTTTTCTCTTACTTCGCTCGCGCGAGGGGATATATCAGTAAAAATCTTACTCCGGGTAATGTCCATGAAGTTTCTTCCCATATTTTCTTCTAGATATTTTATGGTTGTGGCGCGGGGGCCTGCTCCCAGCGTCTGTGGCCACAGCACCTTGAACGCGCCCGATGTCCTCTGATCTGGGAAGCTAAGCAGGGTCGGGCCTGGTCAGTACTTGGATGGGGGACCGCCCGGGAATACCGGGTGCCCTCTGCTTCCGCCCGCCACTCCTTTTGCGGCCGCCCCGGCCCTCGTCTTTCGGGAGTGGCCCAGCCCGCCTAATAAACCCAGGCCAGGGGTGGCGCTGGGGGGGCTAGTGGGCAGGGGGAGAGGAATGGGTGGCGCCACACAGCACTACAATCTCGCTGCCCCGGCCCCACGCCAGGCCCTTCGGCCCGGGCTCCCCCCTCCCCCCCACCACCTTCTTAGTCCCCTTCCCTCCCGCAAGCCGTCTGCCAGCAGCCGTTCGCCCCGCCCCCAAGGCCCAAGCCCCGATCTGCCTGCAGGCGCAGGCCTGCCTCGGCCTTGGGCGGCTTTCTCCAGCCAGGGACGTGCTGGTGCTTGACACCTCGGGACCGAGCCCAGGGCACGACCATCGCTCTGCCTGCCCCTGGGCCCCGAGACAGAGACTCCGGGTGTCGCCCGACACCGGACCAAGGGGAACGCCACCAGCCCCACCCCACCGGATAGCTCCGTCTCTGATGGCCGACACCGCGACCCCTCCCCGCCCCCCTTTCATCTCCCCGGAGCACCAGGCGCCCTCCGTTCCCGCAGAACTCGGTGGCCCCGCCCACAGCACCAAAAGAGCAGGGACAAAACGGCAGGAGTTGGGAGCACACGTGCCCTCCGGCTCCAGGAGAGACCAGCACAGGGGAAAAGCAGGCAGGCGGGCATGCACACAACCCACACAAGAAGGGTGCCTGGGGCCGCTCCTCTCCTCCCGCATGCGGGACCCCGGGCGGGGCTCGGAGCCCGGCGGCGATCCGCGGACCCTGGAGGCCTGCCCCGGGGTCCCACGGTGACTGCCAGCGCCCGGGCACTGCCTCCGTAACGGAGCCCAGCCCCGGGCACCACCGCACTCCTGTGGGGAAGCCGCCACTTCAACTCAGCCTCAGTGCCTCTGTCCCAGTCGGTGTCCCATCCTGTGCGTCAGTCCCCCCTCCTCCCCAACGCCCAACCCCTGTCTGTCTGTCTTCTGCCACCTCCAGGGAAGTGGTAGAGGCCCCGTGGAGTCTCGGATGGCGCGAAGGGGCCTCGCTGCGGGCAAGGAGGAAAAGGCAGTCCACCCAGGCTGCGTTTTGAGGAGGCGGAGAGCAGGCGGGAGGCGGGGCCCTGGCGGAGCCGGCCAGCGGGGAGATGCTCCGGACCGGAGAAGGCCGGCAGCCTGGTTCGCGCTCACCACGCAGGCCGGTCCGCTGCTCATTTTTTTTTTTTTTTTTTTTATTAATCAATTTATTTATTAGTTTCAGGTGTACAAAACAAGGTAATACTTAGACGTTCATCATTTATATCCCTCACACTGTGAACCCCCCACCCCCACCACTATCCCTCCGACCTCATACTGAACCATCACATTATATATATAAAATTATTGTTGGCATTCATTAATGTTTAGCTTCTGGTGTACAATGCCATGATCAGGTATCCACTGTATCCCTGAGGTGGTCTCCCAAATAGGACGCATGTCCATCGGATTCCCAACAAAATCTTTACAACATTATAGAATACCTTCCCCAAATTAATTTTCAAAAAAACCCTGAGGCCATCTTGTGGTTACCAGCTGCTTCCAAATCCCTTCACCTTTCCCCTTATGGCCAACCCCCTCCCACACACCCATCTAACCACTCTCGGTTTTTTTGTCTGCGTCCCCAAAACTGTCTCTGATTAGTTCATTCACATAGTCTTTTCTTTAGATTCCATATATAAGTGAGATCATATGGTACTTGTCTTTCTCTTTCTGACTTATTTCACTTAACATAATGCTCTCTAGATCCATCCATGTTGCTGCAAATGATAAGATTTCTTTCTTCTTCATGGCTGCGTAATACTCCATTGTATAAATGTACCACAGCTTCTTAATCCAGTCATCTACCGATGGGCATTTTGGTTGTTTCCATATCTTGGCTATTGTGTAAAGTGCTGCAATAAACATAGGAGTGCATACAGATTTTTGAATTGGAGTTTTGGATTTCTCCGGGTAGATGCCTAGGAGTGGAATTACTGGATCATAGGGGAGTTCCATTTTCAGATTCCTGAGATACCTCCATACTGTTTTCCATAGTGGCTGCACTAATCTGCAGTCCCACCAACAGTGCACTAGCGTTCCCTTTTCTCCACTTCCGCGCCAGCATTTGTTGTTTGTTGATTTATTGATAATAGCCATTTTGACTGGAGTGAGGTGGTATCTCATTGTGGTTTTTATTTGCATTTCTCTGCTGGTTAGTGAGGTTGAGCATTTCTTCATATGTCTTCTTGCCTTCTGTATGTCCTTTTTAGAGAAATGTCTCCCCAAGTCCTCTGCCCATTTTTTAATTGGGTGGTTTGTTTTTTTGGAGTTGAGTTGAGTAAGTTTTTTATAGATTTGTGATATTAATCCCTTATCAGATATATCATTGGCAAATATCTTTTCCCATACAGTAGGATCCCTTTTTGTTTTATTGATGGTTTCCTTTGCTGTGAAAAAACTTTTCAGTTTGATGTCATCACACATGTTTATTTTTTCTCTTACTTCGCTCGCGCGAGGGGATATATCAGTAAAAATCTTACTCCGGGTAATGTCCATGAAGTTTCTTCCCATATTTTCTTCTAGATATTTTATGGTTGTGGCGCGGGGGCCTGCTCCCAGCGTCTGTGGCCACAGCACCTTGAACGCGCCCGATGTCCTCTGATCTGGGAAGCTAAGCAGGGTCGGGCCTGGTCAGTACTTGGATGGGGGACCGCCCGGGAATACCGGGTGCCCTCTGCTTCCGCCCGCCACTCCTTTTGCGGCCGCCCCGGCCCTCGTCTTTCGGGAGTGGCCCAGCCCGCCTAATAAACCCAGGCCAGGGGTGGCGCTGGGGGGGCTAGTGGGCAGGGGGAGAGGAATGGGTGGCGCCACACAGCACTACAATCTCGCTGCCCCGGCCCCACGCCAGGCCCTTCGGCCCGGGCTCCCCCCTCCCCCCCACCACCTTCTTAGGCCCCTTCCCTCCCGCAAGCCGTCTGCCAGCAGCCGTTCGCCCCGCCCCCAAGGCCCAAGCCCCGATCTGCCTGCAGGCGCAGGCCTGCCTCGGCCTTGGGCGGCTTTCTCCAGCCAGGGACGTGCTGGTGCTTGACACCTCGGGACCCAGCCCAGGGCACGACCATCGCTCTGCCTGCCCCTGGGCCCCTAGACAGAGACTCCGGGTGTCGCCCGACACCGGACCAAGGGGAACGCCACCAGCCCCACCCCACCGGATAGCTCCGTCTCTGATGGCCGGCACCGCGACCCCTCCCCGCCCCCCTTTCATCTCCCCGGAGCACCAGGCGCCCTCCGTTCCCGCAGAACTCGGTGGCCCCGCCCACAGCACCAAAAGAGCAGGGACAAAACGGCAGGAGTTGGGAGCACACGTGCCCTCCGGCTCCAGGAGAGACCACCACAGGGGAAAAGCAGGCAGGCGGGCATGCACACAACCCACACGAGGAGGGTGCCTGGGGCCGCTCCTCTCCTCCCGCATGCGGGACCCCGGGCGGGGCTCGGAGCCCGGCGGCGATCCGCGGACCCTGGAGGCCTGCCCCGGGGTCCCACGGTGACTGCCAGCACCCGGGCACTGCCTCCGTAACGGAGCCCAGCCCCGGGCACCACCGCACTCCTGTGGGGAAGCCGCCACTTCAACTCAGCCTCAGTGCCTCTGTCCCAGTCGGTGTCCCATCCTGTGCGTCAGTCCCCCCTCCTCCCCAACTCCCAACCCCTGTCTGTCTGTCTTCTGCCACCTCCAGGGAAGTGGTAGAGGCCCCGTGGAGTCTCGGATGGCGCGAAGGGGCCTCGCTGCGGGCAAGGAGGAAAAGGCAGTCCACCCAGGCTGCGTTTTGAGGAAGCGGGGAGCAGGCGGGAGGCGGGGTCCTGGCGGAGCCGGCCAGCGGGGAGATGCTCCGGACGGGAGAAGCCCGGCAGCCTGGTTCGCGCTCACCACGCAGGCCGGTCCGCTGCTCATTTTTTTTTATTTTATTTATTTATTTATTTTTTTATTAATTAATTTATTTATTAGTTTCAGGTGTACAAAACAAGGTAATACTTAGACGTTCATCATTTATATCCCTCATACTGTGAACCCGCCACCCCCACCACTATCCCTCCGACCTCATACTGAACCATCACATTATATATATAAAATTATTGTTGGCATTCATTAATGTTTAGCTTCTGGTGTACAATGCCATGATCAGGTATCCACTGTATCCCTGAGGTGGTCTCCCAAATAGGACGCATGTCCATCGGATTCCCAACAAAATCTTTACAACATTATAGAATACCTTCCCCAAATTAATTTTCAAAAAAACCCTGAGGCCATCTTGTGGTTACCAGCTGCTTCCAAATCCCTTCACCTTTCCCCTTATGGCCAACCCCCTCCCACACACCCATCTAACCACTCTCGGTTTTTTTGTCTGCGTCCCCAAAACTGTCTCTGATTAGTTCATTCACATAGTCTTTTCTTTAGATTCCATATATAAGTGAGATCATATGGTACTTGTCTTTCTCTTTCTGACTTATTTCACTTAACATAATGCTCTCTAGATCCATCCATGTTGCTGCAAATGATAAGATTTCTTTCTTCTTCATGGCTGCGTAATACTCCATTGTATAAATGTACCACAGCTTCTTAATCCAGTCATCTACCGATGGGCATTTTGGTTGTTTCCATATCTTGGCTATTGTGTAAAGTGCTGCAATAAACATAGGAGTGCATACAGATTTTTGAATTGGAGTTTTGGATTTCTCCGGGTAGATGCCTAGGAGTGGAATTACTGGATCATAGGGGAGTTCCATTTTCAGATTCCTGAGATACCTCCATACTGTTTTCCATAGTGGCTGCACTAATCTGCAGTCCCACCAACAGTGCACTAGCGTTCCCTTTTCTCCACTTCCGCGCCAGCATTTGTTGTTTGTTGATTTATTGATAATAGCCATTTTGACTGGAGTGAGGTGGTATCTCATTGTGGTTTTTATTTGCATTTCTCTGCTGGTTAGTGAGGTTGAGCATTTCTTCATATGTCTTCTTGCCTTCTGTATGTCCTTTTTAGAGAAATGTCTCCCCAAGTCCTCTGCCCATTTTTTAATTGGGTGGTTTGTTTTTTTGGAGTTGAGTTGAGTAAGTTTTTTATAGATTTGTGATATTAATCCCTTATCAGATATATCATTGGCAAATATCTTTTCCCATACAGTAGGATCCCTTTTTGTTTTATTGATGGTTTCCTTTGCTGTGAAAAAACTTTTCAGTTTGATGTCATCACACATGTTTATTTTTTCTCTTACTTCGCTCGCGCGAGGGGATATATCAGTAAAAATCTTACTCCGGGTAATGTCCATGAAGTTTCTTCCCATATTTTCTTCTAGATATTTTATGGTTGTGGCGCGGGGGCCTGCTCCCAGCGTCTGTGGCCACAGCACCTTGAACGCGCCCGATGTCCTCTGATCTGGGAAGCTAAGCAGGGTCGGGCCTGGTCAGTACTTGGATGGGGGACCGCCCGGGAATACCGGGTGCCCTCTGCTTCCGCCCGCCACTCCTTTTGCGGCCGCCCCGGCCCTCGTCTTTCGGGAGTGGCCCAGCCCGCCTAATAAACCCAGGCCAGGGGTGGCGCTGGGGGGGCTAGTGGGCAGGGGGAGAGGAATGGGTGGCGCCACACAGCACTACAATCTCGCTGCCCCGGCCCCACGCCAGGCCCTTCGGCCCGGGCTCCCCCCTCCCCCCCACCACCTTCTTAGTCCCCTTCCCTCCCGCAAGCCGTCTGCCAGCAGCCGTTCGCCCCGCCCCCAAGGCCCAAGCCCCGATCTGCCTGCAGGCGCAGGCCTGCCTCGGCCTTGGGCGGCTTTCTCCAGCCAGGGACGTGCTGGTGCTTGACACCTCGGGACCCAGCCCAGGGCACGACCATCGCTCTGCCTGCCCCTGGGCCCCTAGACAGAGACTCCGGGTGTCGCCCGACACCGGACCAAGGGGAACGCCACCAGCCCCACCCCACCGGATAGCTCCGTCTCTGATGGCCGGCACCGCGACCCCTCTCCGCCCCCCTTTCATCTCCCCGGAGCACCAGGCGCCCTCCGTTCCCGCAGAACTCGGTGGCCCCGCCCACAGCACCAAAAGAGCAGGGACAAAACGGCAGGAGTTGGGAGCACACGTGCCCTCCGGCTCCAGGAGAGACCACCACAGGGGAAAAGCAGGCAGGCGGGCATGCACACAACCCACACAAGAAGGGTGCCTGGGGCCGCTCCTCTCCTCCCGCATGCGGGACCCCGGGCGGGGCTCGGAGCCCGGCGGCGATCCGCGGACCCTGGAGGCCTGCCCCGGGGTCCCACGGTGACTGCCAGCACCCGGGCACTGCCTCCGTAACGGAGCCCAGCCCCGGGCACCACCGCACTCCTGTGGGGAAGCCGCCACTTCAACTCAGCCTCAGTGCCTCTGTCCCAGTCGGTGTCCCATCCTGTGCGTCAGTCCCCCCTCCTCCCCAACTCCCAACCCCTGTCTGTCTGTCTTCTGCCACCTCCAGGGAAGTGGTAGAGGCCCCGTGGAGTCTCGGATGGCGCGAAGGGGCCTCGCTGCGGGCAAGGAGGAAAAGGCAGTCCACCCAGGCTGCGTTTTGAGGAAGCGGGGAGCAGGCGGGAGGCGGGGTCCTGGCGGAGCCGGCCAGCGGGGAGATGCTCCGGACGGGAGAAGCCCGGCAGCCTGGTTCGCGCTCACCACGCAGGCCGGTCCGCTGCTCATTTTTTTTTATTTTATTTATTTATTTATTTTTTTATTAATTAATTTATTTATTAGTTTCAGGTGTACAAAACAAGGTAATACTTAGACGTTCATCATTTATATCCCTCATACTGTGAACCCGCCACCCCCACCACTATCCCTCCGACCTCATACTGAACCATCACATTATATATATAAAATTATTGTTGGCATTCATTAATGTTTAGCTTCTGGTGTACAATGCCATGATCAGGTATCCACTGTATCCCTGAGGTGGTCTCCCAAATAGGACGCATGTCCATCGGATTCCCAACAAAATCTTTACAACATTATAGAATACCTTCCCCAAATTAATTTTCAAAAAAACCCTGAGGCCATCTTGTGGTTACCAGCTGCTTCCAAATCCCTTCACCTTTCCCCTTATGGCCAACCCCCTCCCACACACCCATCTAACCACTCTCGGTTTTTTTGTCTGCGTCCCCAAAACTGTCTCTGATTAGTTCATTCACATAGTCTTTTCTTTAGATTCCATATATAAGTGAGATCATATGGTACTTGTCTTTCTCTTTCTGACTTATTTCACTTAACATAATGCTCTCTAGATCCATCCATGTTGCTGCAAATGATAAGATTTCTTTCTTCTTCATGGCTGCGTAATACTCCATTGTATAAATGTACCACAGCTTCTTAATCCAGTCATCTACCGATGGGCATTTTGGTTGTTTCCATATCTTGGCTATTGTGTAAAGTGCTGCAATAAACATAGGAGTGCATACAGATTTTTGAATTGGAGTTTTGGATTTCTCCGGGTAGATGCCTAGGAGTGGAATTACTGGATCATAGGGGAGTTCCATTTTCAGATTCCTGAGATACCTCCATACTGTTTTCCATAGTGGCTGCACTAATCTGCAGTCCCACCAACAGTGCACTAGCGTTCCCTTTTCTCCACTTCCGCGCCAGCATTTGTTGTTTGTTGATTTATTGATAATAGCCATTTTGACTGGAGTGAGGTGGTATCTCATTGTGGTTTTTATTTGCATTTCTCTGCTGGTTAGTGAGGTTGAGCATTTCTTCATATGTCTTCTTGCCTTCTGTATGTCCTTTTTAGAGAAATGTCTCCCCAAGTCCTCTGCCCATTTTTTAATTGGGTGGTTTGTTTTTTTGGAGTTGAGTTGAGTAAGTTTTTTATAGATTTGTGATATTAATCCCTTATCAGATATATCATTGGCAAATATCTTTTCCCATACAGTAGGATCCCTTTTTGTTTTATTGATGGTTTCCTTTGCTGTGAAAAAACTTTTCAGTTTGATGTCATCACACATGTTTATTTTTTCTCTTACTTCGCTCGCGCGAGGGGATATATCAGTAAAAATCTTACTCCGGGTAATGTCCATGAAGTTTCTTCCCATATTTTCTTCTAGATATTTTATGGTTGTGGCGCGGGGGCCTGCTCCCAGCGTCTGTGGCCACAGCACCTTGAACGCGCCCGATGTCCTCTGATCTGGGAAGCTAAGCAGGGTCGGGCCTGGTCAGTACTTGGATGGGGGACCGCCCGGGAATACCGGGTGCCCTCTGCTTCCGCCCGCCACTCCTTTTGCGGCCGCCCCGGCCCTCGTCTTTCGGGAGTGGCCCAGCCCGCCTAATAAACCCAGGCCAGGGGTGGCGCTGGGGGGGCTAGTGGGCAGGGGGAGAGGAATGGGTGGCGCCACACAGCACTACAATCTCGCTGCCCCGGCCCCACGCCAGGCCCTTCGGCCCGGGCTCCCCCCTTCCCCCCACCACCTTCTTAGTCCCCTTCCCTCCCGCAAGCCGTCTGCCAGCAGCCGTTCGCCCCGCCCCCAAGGCCCAAGCCCCGATCTGCCTGCAGGCGCAGGCCTGCCTCGGCCTTGGGCGGCTTTCTCCAGCCAGGGACGTGCTGGTGCTTGACACCTCGGGACCCAGCCCAGGGCACGACCATCGCTCTGCCTGCCCCTGGGCCCCTAGACAGAGACTCCGGGTGTCGCCCGACACCGGACCAAGGGGACCGCCACCAGCCCCACCCCACCGGATAGCTCCGTCTCTGATGGCCGGCACCGCGACCCCTCTCCGCCCCCCTTTCATCTCCCCGGAGCACCAGGCGCCCTCCGTTCCCGCAGAACTCGGTGGCCCCGCCCACAGCACCAAAAGAGCAGGGACAAAACGGCAGGAGTTGGGAGCACACGTGCCCTCCGGCTCCAGGAGAGACCACCACAGGGGAAAAGCAGGCAGGCGGGCATGCACACAACCCACACAAGAAGGGTGCCTGGGGCCGCTCCTCTCCTCCCGCATGCGGGACCCCGGGCGGGGCTCGGAGCCCGGCGGCGATCCGCGGACCCTGGAGGCCTGCCCCGGGGTCCCACGGTGACTGCCAGCACCCGGGCACTGCCTCCGTAACGGAGCCCAGCCCCGGGCACCACCGCACTCCTGTGGGGAAGCCGCCACTTCAACTCAGCCTCAGTGCCTCTGTCCCAGTCGGTGTCCCATCCTGTGCGTCAGTCCCCCCTCCTCCCCAACTCCCAACCCCTGTCTGTCTGTCTTCTGCCACCTCCAGGGAAGTGGTAGAGGCCCCGTGGAGTCTCGGATGGCGCGAAGGGGCCTCGCTGCGGGCAAGGAGGAAAAGGCAGTCCACCCAGGCTGCGTTTTGAGGAAGCGGGGAGCAGGCGGGAGGCGGGGTCCTGGCGGAGCCGGCCAGCGGGGAGATGCTCCGGACGGGAGAAGCCCGGCAGCCTGGTTCGCGCTCACCACGCAGGCCGGTCCGCTGCTCATTTTTTTTTATTTTATTTATTTATTTATTTTTTTATTAATTAATTTATTTATTAGTTTCAGGTGTACAAAACAAGGTAATACTTAGACGTTCATCATTTATATCCCTCATACTGTGAACCCGCCACCCCCACCACTATCCCTCCGACCTCATACTGAACCATCACATTATATATATAAAATTATTGTTGGCATTCATTAATGTTTAGCTTCTGGTGTACAATGCCATGATCAGGTATCCACTGTATCCCTGAGGTGGTCTCCCAAATAGGACGCATGTCCATCGGATTCCCAACAAAATCTTTACAACATTATAGAATACCTTCCCCAAATTAATTTTCAAAAAAACCCTGAGGCCATCTTGTGGTTACCAGCTGCTTCCAAATCCCTTCACCTTTCCCCTTATGGCCAACCCCCTCCCACACACCCATCTAACCACTCTCGGTTTTTTTGTCTGCGTCCCCAAAACTGTCTCTGATTAGTTCATTCACATAGTCTTTTCTTTAGATTCCATATATAAGTGAGATCATATGGTACTTGTCTTTCTCTTTCTGACTTATTTCACTTAACATAATGCTCTCTAGATCCATCCATGTTGCTGCAAATGATAAGATTTCTTTCTTCTTCATGGCTGCGTAATACTCCATTGTATAAATGTACCACAGCTTCTTAATCCAGTCATCTACCGATGGGCATTTTGGTTGTTTCCATATCTTGGCTATTGTGTAAAGTGCTGCAATAAACATAGGAGTGCATACAGATTTTTGAATTGGAGTTTTGGATTTCTCCGGGTAGATGCCTAGGAGTGGAATTACTGGATCATAGGGGAGTTCCATTTTCAGATTCCTGAGATACCTCCATACTGTTTTCCATAGTGGCTGCACTAATCTGCAGTCCCACCAACAGTGCACTAGCGTTCCCTTTTCTCCACTTCCGCGCCAGCATTTGTTGTTTGTTGATTTATTGATAATAGCCATTTTGACTGGAGTGAGGTGGTATCTCATTGTGGTTTTTATTTGCATTTCTCTGCTGGTTAGTGAGGTTGAGCATTTCTTCATATGTCTTCTTGCCTTCTGTATGTCCTTTTTAGAGAAATGTCTCCCCAAGTCCTCTGCCCATTTTTTAATTGGGTGGTTTGTTTTTTTGGAGTTGAGTTGAGTAAGTTTTTTATAGATTTGTGATATTAATCCCTTATCAGATATATCATTGGCAAATATCTTTTCCCATACAGTAGGATCCCTTTTTGTTTTATTGATGGTTTCCTTTGCTGTGAAAAAACTTTTCAGTTTGATGTCATCACACATGTTTATTTTTTCTCTTACTTCGCTCGCGCGAGGGGATATATCAGTAAAAATCTTACTCCGGGTAATGTCCATGAAGTTTCTTCCCATATTTTCTTCTAGATATTTTATGGTTGTGGCGCGGGGGCCTGCTCCCAGCGTCTGTGGCCACAGCACCTTGAACGCGCCCGATGTCCTCTGATCTGGGAAGCTAAGCAGGGTCGGGCCTGGTCAGTACTTGGATGGGGGACCGCCCGGGAATACCGGGTGCCCTCTGCTTCCGCCCGCCACTCCTTTTGCGGCCGCCCCGGCCCTCGTCTTTCGGGAGTGGCCCAGCCCGCCTAATAAACCCAGGCCAGGGGTGGCGCTGGGGGGGCTGGTGGGCAGGGGGAGAGGAATGGGTGGCGCCACACAGCACTACAATCTCGCTGCCCCGGCCCCACGCCAGGCCCTTCGGCCCGGCCTCCCCCCTCCCCCCCACCACCTTCTTAGTCCCCTTCCCTCCCGCAAGCCGTCTGCCAGCAGCCGTTCGCCCCGCCCCCAAGGCCCAAGCCCCGATCTGCCTGCAGGCGCAGGCCTGCCTCGGCCTTGGGCGGCTTTCTCCAGCCAGGGACGTGCTGGTGCTTGACACCTCGGGACCCAGCCCAGGGCACGACCATCGCTCTGCCTGCCCCTGGGCCCCTAGACAGAGACTCCGGGCGTCGCCCGACACCGGACCAAGGGGAACGCCACCAGCCCCACCCCACCGGATAGCTCCGTCTCTGATGGCCGGCACCGCGACCCCTCCCCGCCCCCCTTTCATCTCCCCGGAGCACCAGGCGCCCTCCGTTCCCGCAGACTTCGGTGGCCCCGCCCACAGCACCAAAAGAGCAGGGACAAAACGGCAGGAGTTGGGAGCACACGTGCCCTCCGGCTCCAGGAGAGACCAGCACAGGGGAAAAGCAGGCAGGCGGGCATGCACACAACCCACACGAGGAGGGTGCCTGGGGCCGCTCCTCTCCTCCCGCATGCGGGACCCCGGGCGGGGCTCGGAGCCCGGCGGCGATCCGCGGACCCTGGAGGCCTGCCCCGGGGTCCCACGGTGACTGCCAGCGCCTGGGCACTGCCTCCGTAACGGAGCCCAGCCCCGGGCACCACCGCACTCCTGTGGGGAAGCCGCCACTTCAACTCAGCCTCAGTGCCTCTGTCCCAGTCGGTGTCCCATCCTGTGCGTCAGTCCCCCCTCCTCCCCAACTCCCAACCCCTGTCTGTCTGTCTTCTGCCACCTCCAGGGAAGTGGTAGAGGCCCCGTGGAGTCTCGGATGGCGCGAAGGGGCCTCGCTGCGGGCAAGGAGGAAAAGGCAGTCCACCCAGGCTGCGTTTTGAGGAGGCGGGGAGCAGGCGGGAGGCGGGGCCCTGGCGGAGCCGGCCAGCGGGGAGATGCTCCGGACCGGAGAAGGCCGGCAGCCTGGTTCGCGCTCACCACGCAGGCCGGTCCTCTGCTCATTTTTTTTTTTTTTTTATTTTTTTTATTAATTAATTTATTTATTAGTTTCAGGTGTACAAAACAAGGTAATACTTAGACGTTCATCATTTATATCCCTCATACTGTGAACCCCCCACCCCCACCACTATCCCTCCGACCTCATACTGAACCATCACATTATATATATAAAATTATTGTTGGCATTCATTAATGTTTAGCTTCTGGTGTACAATGCCATGATCAGGTATCCACTGTATCCCTGAGGTGGTCTCCCAAATAGGACGCATGTCCATCGGATTCCCAACAAAATCTTTACAACATTATAGAATACCTTCCCCAAATTAATTTTCAAAAAAACCCTGAGGCCATCTTGTGGTTACCAGCTGCTTCCAAATCCCTTCACCTTTCCCCTTATGGCCAACCCCCTCCCACACACCCATCTAACCACTCTCGGTTTTTTTGTCTGCGTCCCCAAAACTGTCTCTGATTAGTTCATTCACATAGTCTTTTCTTTAGATTCCATATATAAGTGAGATCATATGGTACTTGTCTTTCTCTTTCTGACTTATTTCACTTAACATAATGCTCTCTAGATCCATCCATGTTGCTGCAAATGATAAGATTTCTTTCTTCTTCATGGCTGCGTAATACTCCATTGTATAAATGTACCACAGCTTCTTAATCCAGTCATCTACCGATGGGCATTTTGGTTGTTTCCATATCTTGGCTATTGTGTAAAGTGCTGCAATAAACATAGGAGTGCATACAGATTTTTGAATTGGAGTTTTGGATTTCTCCGGGTAGATGCCTAGGAGTGGAATTACTGGATCATAGGGGAGTTCCATTTTCAGATTCCTGAGATACCTCCATACTGTTTTCCATAGTGGCTGCACTAATCTGCAGTCCCACCAACAGTGCACTAGCGTTCCCTTTTCTCCACTTCCGCGCCAGCATTTGTTGTTTGTTGATTTATTGATAATAGCCATTTTGACTGGAGTGAGGTGGTATCTCATTGTGGTTTTTATTTGCATTTCTCTGCTGGTTAGTGAGGTTGAGCATTTCTTCATATGTCTTCTTGCCTTCTGTATGTCCTTTTCAGAGAAATGTCTCCCCAAGTCCTCTGCCCATTTTTTAATTGGGTGGTTTGTTTTTTTGGAGTTGAGTTGAGTAAGTTTTTTATAGATTTGTGATATTAATCCCTTATCAGATATATCATTGGCAAATATCTTTTCCCATACAGTAGGATCCCTTTTTGTTTTATTGATGGTTTCCTTTGCTGTGAAAAAACTTTTCAGTTTGATGTCATCACACATGTTTATTTTTTCTCTTACTTCGCTCGCGCGAGGGGATATATCAGTAAAAATCTTACTCCGGGTAATGTCCATGAAGTTTCTTCCCATATTTTCTTCTAGATATTTTATGGTTGTGGCGCGGGGGCCTGCTCCCAGCGTCTGTGGCCACAGCACCTTGAACGCGCCCGATGTCCTCTGATCTGGGAAGCTAAGCAGGGTCGGGCCTGGTCAGTACTTGGATGGGGGACCGCCCGGGAATACCGGGTGCCCTCTGCTTCCGCCCGCCACTCCTTTTGCGGCCGCCCCGGCCCTCGTCTTTCGGGAGTGGCCCAGCCCGCCTAATAAACCCAGGCCAGGGGTGGCGCTGGGGGGGCTAGTGGGCAGGGGGAGAGGAATGGGTGGCGCCACACAGCACTACAATCTCGCTGCCCCGGCCCCACGCCAGGCCCTTCGGCCCGGGCTCCCCCCTCCCCCCCACCACCTTCTTAGTCCCCTTCCCTCCCGCAAGCCGTCTGCCAGCAGCCGTTCGCCCCGCCCCCAAGGCCCAAGCCCCGATCTGCCTGCAGGCGCAGGCCTGCCTCGGCCTTGGGCGGCTTTCTCCAGCCAGGGACGTGCTGGTGCTTGACACCTCGGGACCCAGCCCAGGGCACGACCATCGCTCTGCCTGCCCCTGGGCCCCTAGACAGAGACTCCGGGTGTCGCCCGACACCGGACCAAGGGGAACGCCACCAGCCCCACCCCACCGGATAGCTCCGTCTCTGATGGCCGGCACCGCGACCCCTCTCCGCCCCCCTTTCATCTCCCCGGAGCACCAGGCGCCCTCCGTTCCCGCAGAACTCGGTGGCCCCGCCCACAGCACCAAAAGAGCAGGGACAAAACGGCAGGAGTTGGGAGCACACGTGCCCTCCGGCTCCAGGAGAGACCACCACAGGGGAAAAGCAGGCAGGCGGGCATGCACACAACCCACACAAGAAGGGTGCCTGGGGCCGCTCCTCTCCTCCCGCATGCGGGACCCCGGGCGGGGCTCGGAGCCCGGCGGCGATCCGCGGACCCTGGAGGCCTGCCCCGGGGTCCCACGGTGACTGCCAGCACCCGGGCACTGCATCCGTAACGGAGCCCAGCCCCGGGCACCACCGCACTCCTGTGGGGAAGCCGCCACTTCAACTCAGCCTCAGTGCCTCTGTCCCAGTCGGTGTCCCATCCTGTGCGTCAGTCCCCCCTCCTCCCCAACTCCCAACCCCTGTCTGTCTGTCTTCTGCCACCTCCAGGGAAGTGGTAGAGGCCCCGTGGAGTCTCGGATGGCGCGAAGGGGCCTCGCTGCGGGCAAGGAGGAAAAGGCAGTCCACCCAGGCTGCGTTTTGAGGAAGCGGGGAGCAGGCGGGAGGCGGGGTCCTGGCGGAGCCGGCCAGCGGGGAGATGCTCCGGACGGGAGAAGCCCGGCAGCCTGGTTCGCGCTCACCACGCAGGCCGGTCCGCTGCTCATTTTTTTTTATTTTATTTATTTATTTATTTTTTTATTAATTAATTTATTTATTAGTTTCAGGTGTACAAAACAAGGTAATACTTAGACGTTCATCATTTATATCCCTCATACTGTGAACCCCCCACCCCCACCACTATCCCTCCGACCTCATACTGAACCATCACATTATATATATAAAATTATTGTTGGCATTCATTAATGTTTAGCTTCTGGTGTACAATGCCATGATCAGGTATCCACTGTATCCCTGAGGTGGTCTCCCAAATAGGACGCATGTCCATCGGATACCCAACAAAATCTTTACAACATTATAGAATACCTTCCCCAAATTAATTTTCAAAAAAACCCTGAGGCCATCTTGTGGTTACCAGCTGCTTCCAAATCCCTTCACCTTTCCCCTTATGGCCAACCCCCTCCCACACACCCATCTAACCACTCTCGGTTTTTTTGTCTGCGTCCCCAAAACTGTCTCTGATTAGTTCATTCACATAGTCTTTTCTTTAGATTCCATATATAAGTGAGATCATATGGTACTTGTCTTTCTCTTTCTGACTTATTTCACTTAACATAATGCTCTCTAGATCCATCCATGTTGCTGCAAATGATAAGATTTCTTTCTTCTTCATGGCTGCGTAATACTCCATTGTATAAATGTACCACAGCTTCTTAATCCAGTCATCTACCGATGGGCATTTTGGTTGTTTCCATATCTTGGCTATTGTGTAAAGTGCTGCAATAAACATAGGAGTGCATACAGATTTTTGAATTGGAGTTTTGGATTTCTCCGGGTAGATGCCTAGGAGTGGAATTACTGGATCATAGGGGAGTTCCATTTTCAGATTCCTGAGATACCTCCATACTGTTTTCCATAGTGGCTGCACTAATCTGCAGTCCCACCAACAGTGCACTAGCGTTCCCTTTTCTCCACTTCCGCGCCAGCATTTGTTGTTTGTTGATTTATTGATAATAGCCATTTTGACTGGAGTGAGGTGGTATCTCATTGTGGTTTTTATTTGCATTTCTCTGCTGGTTAGTGAGGTTGAGCATTTCTTCATATGTCTTCTTGCCTTCTGTATGTCCTTTTCAGAGAAATGTCTCCCCAAGTCCTCTGCCCATTTTTTAATTGGGTGGTTTGTTTTTTTGGAGTTGAGTTGAGTAAGTTTTTTATAGATTTGTGATATTAATCCCTTATCAGATATATCATTGGCAAATATCTTTTCCCATACAGTAGGATCCCTTTTTGTTTTATTGATGGTTTCCTTTGCTGTGAAAAAACTTTTCAGTTTGATGTCATCACACATGTTTATTTTTTCTCTTACTTCGCTCGCGCGAGGGGATATATCAGTAAAAATCTTACTCCGGGTAATGTCCATGAAGTTTCTTCCCATATTTTCTTCTAGATATTTTATGGTTGTGGCGCGGGGGCCTGCTCCCAGCGTCTGTGGCCACAGCACCTTGAACGCGCCCGATGTCCTCTGATCTGGGAAGCTAAGCAGGGTCGGGCCTGGTCAGTACTTGGATGGGGGACCGCCCGGGAATACCGGGTGCCCTCTGCTTCCGCCCGCCACTCCTTTTGCGGCCGCCCCGGCCCTCGTCTTTCGGGAGTGGCCCAGCCCGCCTAATAAACCCAGGCCAGGGGTGGCGCTGGGGGGGCTAGTGGGCAGGGGGAGAGGAATGGGTGGCGCCACACAGCACTACAATCTCGCTGCCCCGGCCCCACGCCAGGCCCTTCGGCCCGGGCTCCCCCCTCCCCCCCACCACCTTCTTAGTCCCCTTCCCTCCCGCAAGCCGTCTGCCAGCAGCCGTTCGCCCCGCCCCCAAGGCCCAAGCCCCGATCTGCCTGCAGGCGCAGGCCTGCCTCGGCCTTGGGCGGCTTTCTCCAGCCAGGGACGTGCTGGTGCTTGACACCTCGGGACCCAGCCCAGGGCACGACCATCGCTCTGCCTGCCCCTGGGCCCCTAGACAGAGACTCCGGGTGTCGCCCGACACCGGACCAAGGGGAACGCCACCAGCCCCACCCCACCGGATAGCTCCGTCTCTGATGGCCGGCACCGCGACCCCTCTCCGCCCCCCTTTCATCTCCCCGGAGCACCAGGCGCCCTCCGTTCCCGCAGAACTCGGTGGCCCCGCCCACAGCACCAAAAGAGCAGGGACAAAACGGCAGGAGTTGGGAGCACACGTGCCCTCCGGCTCCAGGAGAGACCACCACAGGGGAAAAGCAGGCAGGCGGGCATGCACACAACCCACACAAGAAGGGTGCCTGGGGCCGCTCCTCTCCTCCCGCATGCGGGACCCCGGGCGGGGCTCGGAGCCCGGCGGCGATCCGCGGACCCTGGAGGCCTGCCCCGGGGTCCCACGGTGACTGCCAGCACCCGGGCACTGCATCCGTAACGGAGCCCAGCCCCGGGCACCACCGCACTCCTGTGGGGAAGCCGCCACTTCAACTCAGCCTCAGTGCCTCTGTCCCAGTCGGTGTCCCATCCTGTGCGTCAGTCCCCCCTCCTCCCCAACTCCCAACCCCTGTCTGTCTGTCTTCTGCCACCTCCAGGGAAGTGGTAGAGGCCCCGTGGAGTCTCGGATGGCGCGAAGGGGCCTCGCTGCGGGCAAGGAGGAAAAGGCAGTCCACCCAGGCTGCGTTTTGAGGAAGCGGGGAGCAGGCGGGAGGCGGGGTCCTGGCGGAGCCGGCCAGCGGGGAGATGCTCCGGACGGGAGAAGCCCGGCAGCCTGGTTCGCGCTCACCACGCAGGCCGGTCCGCTGCTCATTTTTTTTTATTTTATTTATTTATTTATTTTTTTATTAATTAATTTATTTATTAGTTTCAGGTGTACAAAACAAGGTAATACTTAGACGTTCATCATTTATATCCCTCATACTGTGAACCCCCCACCCCCACCACTATCCCTCCGACCTCATACTGAACCATCACATTATATATATAAAATTATTGTTGGCATTCATTAATGTTTAGCTTCTGGTGTACAATGCCATGATCAGGTATCCACTGTATCCCTGAGGTGGTCTCCCAAATAGGACGCATGTCCATCGGATACCCAACAAAATCTTTACAACATTATAGAATACCTTCCCCAAATTAATTTTCAAAAAAACCCTGAGGCCATCTTGTGGTTACCAGCTGCTTCCAAATCCCTTCACCTTTCCCCTTATGGCCAACCCCCTCCCACACACCCATCTAACCACTCTCGGTTTTTTTGTCTGCGTCCCCAAAACTGTCTCTGATTAGTTCATTCACATAGTCTTTTCTTTAGATTCCATATATAAGTGAGATCATATGGTACTTGTCTTTCTCTTTCTGACTTATTTCACTTAACATAATGCTCTCTAGATCCATCCATGTTGCTGCAAATGATAAGATTTCTTTCTTCTTCATGGCTGCGTAATACTCCATTGTATAAATGTACCACAGCTTCTTAATCCAGTCATCTACCGATGGGCATTTTGGTTGTTTCCATATCTTGGCTATTGTGTAAAGTGCTGCAATAAACATAGGAGTGCATACAGATTTTTGAATTGGAGTTTTGGATTTCTCCGGGTAGATGCCTAGGAGTGGAATTACTGGATCATAGGGGAGTTCCATTTTCAGATTCCTGAGATACCTCCATACTGTTTTCCATAGTGGCTGCACTAATCTGCAGTCCCACCAACAGTGCACTAGCGTTCCCTTTTCTCCACTTCCGCGCCAGCATTTGTTGTTTGTTGATTTATTGATAATAGCCATTTTGACTGGAGTGAGGTGGTATCTCATTGTGGTTTTTATTTGCATTTCTCTGCTGGTTAGTGAGGTTGAGCATTTCTTCATATGTCTTCTTGCCTTCTGTATGTCCTTTTCAGAGAAATGTCTCCCCAAGTCCTCTGCCCATTTTTTAATTGGGTGGTTTGTTTTTTTGGAGTTGAGTTGAGTAAGTTTTTTATAGATTTGTGATATTAATCCCTTATCAGATATATCATTGGCAAATATCTTTTCCCATACAGTAGGATCCCTTTTTGTTTTATTGATGGTTTCCTTTGCTGTGAAAAAACTTTTCAGTTTGATGTCATCACACATGTTTATTTTTTCTCTTACTTCGCTCGCGCGAGGGGATATATCAGTAAAAATCTTACTCCGGGTAATGTCCATGAAGTTTCTTCCCATATTTTCTTCTAGATATTTTATGGTTGTGGCGCGGGGGCCTGCTCCCAGCGTCTGTGGCCACAGCACCTTGAACGCGCCCGATGTCCTCTGATCTGGGAAGCTAAGCAGGGTCGGGCCTGGTCAGTACTTGGATGGGGGACCGCCCGGGAATACCGGGTGCCCTCTGCTTCCGCCCGCCACTCCTTTTGCGGCCGCCCCGGCCCTCGTCTTTCGGGAGTGGCCCAGCCCGCCTAATAAACCCAGGCCAGGGGTGGCGCTGGGGGGGCTAGTGGGCAGGGGGAGAGGAATGGGTGGCGCCACACAGCACTACAATCTCGCTGCCCCGGCCCCACGCCAGGCCCTTCGGCCCGGGCTCCCCCCTACCCCCCACCACCTTCTTAGTCCCCTTCCCTCCCGCAAGCCGTCTGCCAGCAGCCGTTCGCCCCGCCCCCAAGGCCCAAGCCCAGATCTGCCTGCAGGCGCAGGCCTGCCTCGGCCTTGGGCGGCTTTCTCCAGCCAGGGACGTGCTGGTGCTTGACACCTCGGGACCCAGCCCAGGGCACGACCATCGCTCTGCCTGCCCCTGGGCCCCTAGACAGAGACTCCGGGTGTCGCCCGACACCGGACCAAGGGGAACGCCACCAGCCCCACCCCACCGGATAGCTCCGTCTCTGATGGCCGGCACCGCGACCCCTCTCCGCCCCCCTTTCATCTCCCCGGAGCACCAGGCGCCCTCCGTTCCCGCAGAACTCGGTGGCCCCGCCCACAGCACCAAAAGAGCAGGGACAAAACGGCAGGAGTTGGGAGCACACGTGCCCTCCGGCTCCAGGAGAGACCACCACAGGGGAAAAGCAGGCAGGCGGGCATGCACACAACCCACACAAGAAGGGTGCCTGGGGCCGCTCCTCTCCTCCCGCATGCGGGACCCCGGGCGGGGCTCGGAGCCCGGCGGCGATCCGCGGACCCTGGAGGCCTGCCCCGGGGTCCCACGGTGACTGCCAGCGCCCGGGCACTGCCTCCGTAACGGAGCCCAGCCCCGGGCACCACCGCACTCCTGTGGGGAAGCCGCCACTTCAACTCAGCCTCAGTGCCTCTGTCCCAGTCGGTGTCCCATCCTGTGCGTCAGTCCCCCCTCCTCCCCAACTCCCAACCCCTGTCTGTCTGTCTTCTGCCACCTCCAGGGAAGTGGTAGAGGCCCCGTGGAGTCTCGGATGGCGCGAAGGGGCCTCGCTGCGGGCAAGGAGGAAAAGGCAGTCCACCCAGGCTGCGTTTTGAGGAAGCGGGGAGCAGGCGGGAGGCGGGGTCCTGGCGGAGCCGGCCAGCGGGGAGATGCTCCGGACGGGAGAAGCCCGGCAGCCTGGTTCGCGCTCACCACGCAGGCCGGTCCGCTGCTCATTTTTTTTTATTTTATTTATTTATTTATTTTTTTATTAATTAATTTATTTATTAGTTTCAGGTGTACAAAACAAGGTAATACTTAGACGTTCATCATTTATATCCCTCATACTGTGAACCCCCCACCCCCACCACTATCCCTCCGACCTCATACTGAACCATCACATTATATATATAAAATTATTGTTGGCATTCATTAATGTTTAGCTTCTGGTGTACAATGCCATGATCAGGTATCCACTGTATCCCTGAGGTGGTCTCCCAAATAGGACGCATGTCCATCGGATACCCAACAAAATCTTTACAACATTATAGAATACCTTCCCCAAATTAATTTTCAAAAAAACCCTGAGGCCATCTTGTGGTTACCAGCTGCTTCCAAATCCCTTCACCTTTCCCCTTATGGCCAACCCCCTCCCACACACCCATCTAACCACTCTCGGTTTTTTGTCTGCGTCCCCAAAACTGTCTCTGATTAGTTCATTCACATAGTCTTTTCTTTAGATTCCATATATAAGTGAGATCATATGGTACTTGTCTTTCTCTTTCTGACTTATTTCACTTAACATAATGCTCTCTAGATCCATCCATGTTGCTGCAAATGATAAGATTTCTTTCTTCTTCATGGCTGCGTAATACTCCATTGTATAAATGTACCACAGCTTCTTAATCCAGTCATCTACCGATGGGCATTTTGGTTGTTTCCATATCTTGGCTATTGTGTAAAGTGCTGCAATAAACATAGGAGTGCATACAGATTTTTGAATTGGAGTTTTGGATTTCTCCGGGTAGATGCCTAGGAGTGGAATTACTGGATCATAGGGGAGTTCCATTTTCAGATTCCTGAGATACCTCCATACTGTTTTCCATAGTGGCTGCACTAATCTGCAGTCCCACCAACAGTGCACTAGCGTTCCCTTTTCTCCACTTCCGCGCCAGCATTTGTTGTTTGTTGATTTATTGATAATAGCCATTTTGACTGGAGTGAGGTGGTATCTCATTGTGGTTTTTATTTGCATTTCTCTGCTGGTTAGTGAGGTTGAGCATTTCTTCATATGTCTTCTTGCCTTCTGTATGTCCTTTTCAGAGAAATGTCTCCCCAAGTCCTCTGCCCATTTTTTAATTGGGTGGTTTGTTTTTTTGGAGTTGAGTTGAGTAAGTTTTTTATAGATTTGTGATATTAATCCCTTATCAGATATATCATTGGCAAATATCTTTTCCCATACAGTAGGATCCCTTTTTGTTTTATTGATGGTTTCCTTTGCTGTGAAAAAACTTTTCAGTTTGATGTCATCACACATGTTTATTTTTTCTCTTACTTCGCTCGCGCGAGGGGATATATCAGTAAAAATCTTACTCCGGGTAATGTCCATGAAGTTTCTTCCCATATTTTCTTCTAGATATTTTATGGTTGTGGCGCGGGGGCCTGCTCCCAGCGTCTGTGGCCACAGCACCTTGAACGCGCCCGATGTCCTCTGATCTGGGAAGCTAAGCAGGGTCGGGCCTGGTCAGTACTTGGATGGGGGACCGCCCGGGAATACCGGGTGCCCTCTGCTTCCGCCCGCCACTCCTTTTGCGGCCGCCCCGGCCCTCGTCTTTCGGGAGTGGCCCAGCCCGCCTAATAAACCCAGGCCAGGGGTGGCGCTGGGGGGGCTAGTGGGCAGGGGGAGAGGAATGGGTGGCGCCACACAGCACTACAATCTCGCTGCCCCGGCCCCACGCCAGGCCCTTCGGCCCGGGCTCCCCCCTACCCCCCACCACCTTCTTAGTCCCCTTCCCTCCCGCAAGCCGTCTGCCAGCAGCCGTTCGCCCCGCCCCCAAGGCCCAAGCCCCGATCTGCCTGCAGGCGCAGGCCTGCCTCGGCCTTGGGCGGCTTTCTCCAGCCAGGGACGTGCTGGTGCTTGACACCTCGGGACCCAGCCCAGGGCACGACCATCGCTCTGCCTGCCCCTGGGCCCCTAGACAGAGACTCCGGGTGTCGCCCGACACCGGACCAAGGGGAACGCCACCAGCCCCACCCCACCGGATAGCTCCGTCTCTGATGGCCGGCACCGCGACCCCTCCCCGCCCCCCTTTCATCTCCCCGGAGCACCAGGCGCCCTCCGTTCCCGCAGACTTCGGTGGCCCCGCCCACAGCACCAAAAGAGCAGGGACAAAACGGCAGGAGTTGGGAGCACACGTGCCCTCCGGCTCCAGGAGAGACCACCACAGGGGAAAAGCAGGCAGGCGGGCATGCACACAACCCACACGAGGAGGGTGCCTGGGGCCGCTCCTCTCCTCCTGCATGCGGGACCCCGGGCGGGGCTCGGAGCCCGGCGGCGATCCGCGGACCCTGGAGGCCTGCCCCGGGGTCCCACGGTGACTGCCAGCGCCCGGGCACTGCCTCCGTAACGGAGCCCAGCCCCGGGCACCACCGCACTCCTGTGGGGAAGCCGCCACTTCAACTCAGCCTCAGTGCCTCTGTCCCAGTCGGTGTCCCATCCTGTGCGTCAGTCCCCCCTCCTCCCCAACTCCCAACCCCTGTCTGTCTGTCTTCTGCCACCTCCAGGGAAGTGGTAGAGGCCCCGTGGAGTCTCGGATGGCGCGAAGGGGCCTCGCTGCGGGCAAGGAGGAAAAGGCAGTCCACCCAGGCTGCGTTTTGAGGAAGCGGGGAGCAGGCGGGAGGCGGGGTCCTGGCGGAGCCGGCCAGCGGGGAGATGCTCCGGACGGGAGAAGCCCGGCAGCCTGGTTCGCGCTCACCACGCAGGCCGGTCCGCTGCTCATTTTTTTTTATTTTATTTATTTATTTATTTTTTTATTAATTAATTTATTTATTAGTTTCAGGTGTACAAAACAAGGTAATACTTAGACGTTCATCATTTATATCCCTCATACTGTGAACCCCCCACCCCCACTACTATCCCTCCGACCTCATACTGAACCATCACATTATATATATAAAATTATTGTTGGCATTCATTAATGTTTAGCTTCTGGTGTACAATGCCATGATCAGGTATCCACTGTATCCCTGAGGTGGTCTCCCAAATAGGACGCATGTCCATCGGATACCCAACAAAATCTTTACAACATTATAGAATACCTTCCCCAAATTAATTTTCAAAAAAACCCTGAGGCCATCTTGTGGTTACCAGCTGCTTCCAAATCCCTTCACCTTTCCCCTTATGGCCAACCCCCTCCCACACACCCATCTAACCACTCTCGGTTTTTTTGTCTGCGTCCCCAAAACTGTCTCTGATTAGTTCATTCACATAGTCTTTTCTTTAGATTCCATATATAAGTGAGATCATATGGTACTTGTCTTTCTCTTTCTGACTTATTTCACTTAACATAATGCTCTCTAGATCCATCCATGTTGCTGCAAACGATAAGATTTCTTTCTTCTTCATGGCTGCGTAATACTCCATTGTATAAATGTACCACAGCTTCTTAATCCAGTCATCTACCGATGGGCATTTTGGTTGTTTCCATATCTTGGCTATTGTGTAAAGTGCTGCAATAAACATAGGAGTGCATACAGATTTTTGAATTGGAGTTTTGGATTTCTCCGGGTAGATGCCTAGGAGTGGAATTACTGGATCATAGGGGAGTTCCATTTTCAGATTCCTGAGATACCTCCATACTGTTTTCCATAGTGGCTGCACTAATCTGCAGTCCCACCAACAGTGCACTAGCGTTCCCTTTTCTCCACTTCCGCGCCAGCATTTGTTGTTTGTTGATTTATTGATAATAGCCATTTTGACTGGAGTGAGGTGGTATCTCATTGTGGTTTTTATTTGCATTTCTCTGCTGGTTAGTGAGGTTGAGCATTTCTTCATATGTCTTCTTGCCTTCTGTATGTCCTTTTTAGAGAAATGTCTCCCCAAGTCCTCTGCCCATTTTTTAATTGGGTGGTTTGTTTTTTTGGAGTTGAGTTGAGTAAGTTTTTTATAGATTTGTGATATTAATCCCTTATCAGATATATCATTGGCAAATATCTTTTCCCATACAGTAGGATCCCTTTTTGTTTTATTGATGGTTTCCTTTGCTGTGAAAAAACTTTTCAGTTTGATGTCATCACACATGTTTATTTTTTCTCTTACTTCGCTCGCGCGAGGGGATATATCAGTAAAAATCTTACTCCGGGTAATGTCCATGAAGTTTCTTCCCATATTTTCTTCTAGATATTTTATGGTTGTGGCGCGGGGGCCTGCTCCCAGCGTCTGTGGCCACAGCACCTTGAACGCGCCCGATGTCCTCTGATCTGGGAAGCTAAGCAGGGTCGGGCCTGGTCAGTACTTGGATGGGGGACCGCCCGGGAATACCGGGTGCCCTCTGCTTCCGCCCGCCACTCCTTTTGCGGCCGCCCCGGCCCTCGTCTTTCGGGAGTGGCCCAGCCCGCCTAATAAACCCAGGCCAGGGGTGGCGCTGGGGGGGCTAGTGGGCAGGGGGAGAGGAATGGGTGGCGCCACACAGCACTACAATCTCGCTGCCCCGGCCCCACGCCAGGCCCTTCGGCCCGGGCTCCCCCCTCCCCCCCACCACCTTCTTAGTCCCCTTCCCTCCCGCAAGCCGTCTGCCAGCAGCCGTTCGCCCCGCCCCCAAGGCCCAAGCCCCGATCTGCCTGCAGGCGCAGGCCTGCCTCGGCCTTGGGCGGCTTTCTCCAGCCAGGGACGTGCTGGTGCTTGACACCTCGGGACCGAGCCCAGGGCACGACCATCGCTCTGCCTGCCCCTGGGCCCCGAGACAGAGACTCCGGGTGTCGCCCGACACCGGACCAAGGGGAACGCCACCAGCCCCACCCCACCGGATAGCTCCGTCTCTGATGGCCGGCACCGCGACCCCTCCCCGCCCCCATTCATCTCCCAGGAGCACCAGGCGCCCTCCGTTCCCGCAGACTTCGGTGGCCCCGCCCACAGCACCAAAAGAGCAGGGACAAAACGGCAGGAGTTGGGAGCACACGTGCCCTCCGGCTCCAGGAGAGACCAGCACAGGGTAAAGCAGGCAGGCGGGCATGCACACAACCCACACGAGGAGGGTGCCTGGGGCCGCTCCTCTCCTCCCGCATGCGGGACCCCGGGCGGGGCTCGGAGCCCGGCGGCGATCCGCGGACCCTGGAGGCCTGCCCCGGGGTCCCACGGTGACTGCCAGCGCCCGGGCACTGCCTCCGTAACGGAGCCCAGCCCCGGGCACCACCGCAGTCTGGTGGGGAGGCTGCCACTTCAACTCAGACCGAGTGCGTCTGTCCCAGTCGGTGTCCCATCCTGTGCGTCAGTCCCCCCTCCTCCCCAACTCCCAACCCCTGTCTGTCTGTCTTCTGCCACCTCCAGGGAAGTGGTAGAGGCCCCGTGGAGTCTCGGATGGCGCGAAGGGGCCTCGCTGCGGGCAAGGAGGAAAAGGCAGTCCACCCAGGCTGCGTTTTGAGGAGGCGGGGAGCAGGCGGGAGGCGGGGCCCTGGCGGAGCCGGCCAGCGGGGAGATGCTCCGGACCGGAGAAGGCCGGCAGCCTGGTTCGCGCTCACCACGCAGGCCGGTCCGCTGCTCATTTTTTTTTTTTTTTATTATTTTTTTTATTAATTAATTTATTTATTAGTTTCAGGTGTACAAAACAAGGTAATACTTAGACGTTCATCATTTATATCCCTCATACTGTGAACCCCCCACCCCCACCACTATCCCTCCGACCTCATACTGAACCATCACATTATATATATAAAATTATTGTTGGCATTCATTAATGTTTAGCTTCTGGTGTACAATGCCATGATCAGGTATCCACTGTATCCCTGAGGTGGTCTCCCAAATAGGACGCATGTCCATCGGATTCCCAACAAAATCTTTACAACATTATAGAATACCTTCCCCAAATTAATTTTCAAAAAAACCCTGAGGCCATCTTGTGGTTACCAGCTGCTTCCAAATCCCTTCACCTTTCCCCTTATGGCCAACCCCCTCCCACACACCCATCTAACCACTCTCGGTTTTTTTGTCTGCGTCCCCAAAACTGTCTCTGATTAGTTCATTCACATAGTCTTTTCTTTAGATTCCATATATAAGTGAGATCATATGGTACTTGTCTTTCTCTTTCTGACTTATTTCACTTAACATAATGCTCTCTAGATCCATCCATGTTGCTGCAAATGATAAGATTTCTTTCTTCTTCATGGCTGCGTAATACTCCATTGTATAAATGTACCACAGCTTCTTAATCCAGTCATCTACCGATGGGCATTTTGGTTGTTTCCATATCTTGGCTATTGTGTAAAGTGCTGCAATAAACATAGGAGTGCATACAGATTTTTGAATTGGAGTTTTGGATTTCTCCGGGTAGATGCCTAGGAGTGGAATTACTGGATCATAGGGGAGTTCCATTTTCAGATTCCTGAGATACCTCCATACTGTTTTCCATAGTGGCTGCACTAATCTGCAGTCCCACCAACAGTGCACTAGCGTTCCCTTTTCTCCACTTCCGCGCCAGCATTTGTTGTTTGTTGATTTATTGATAATAGCCATTTTGACTGGAGTGAGGTGGTATCTCATTGTGGTTTTTATTTGCATTTCTCTGCTGGTTAGTGAGGTTGAGCATTTCTTCATATGTCTTCTTGCCTTCTGTATGTCCTTTTTAGAGAAATGTCTCCCCAAGTCCTCTGCCCATTTTTTAATTGGGTGGTTTGTTTTTTTGGAGTTGAGTTGAGTAAGTTTTTTATAG
This sequence comes from Rhinolophus hipposideros, assembly GCF_964194185.1. Classification (NCBI taxonomy): domain Eukaryota; kingdom Metazoa; phylum Chordata; class Mammalia; order Chiroptera; family Rhinolophidae; genus Rhinolophus; species Rhinolophus hipposideros. The sequence goes on along the minus strand of NW_027669459.1, from coordinate 128,182 downwards.
ATTTGTGATATTAATCCCTTATCAGATATATCATTGGCAAATATCTTTTCCCATACAGTAGGATCCCTTTTTGTTTTATTGATGGTTTCCTTTGCTGTGAAAAAACTTTTCAGTTTGATGTCATCACACATGTTTATTTTTTCTCTTACTTCGCTCGCGCGAGGGGATATATCAGTAAAAATCTTACTCCGGGTAATGTCCATGAAGTTTCTTCCCATATTTTCTTCTAGATATTTTATGGTTGTGGCGCGGGGGCCTGCTCCCAGCGTCTGTGGCCACAGCACCTTGAACGCGCCCGATGTCCTCTGATCTGGGAAGCTAAGCAGGGTCGGGCCTGGTCAGTACTTGGATGGGGGACCGCCCGGGAATACCGGGTGCCCTCTGCTTCCGCCCGCCACTCCTTTTGCGGCCGCCCCGGCCCTCGTCTTTCGGGAGTGGCCCAGCCCGCCTAATAAACCCAGGCCAGGGGTGGCGCTGGGGGTGCTAGTGGGCAGGGGGAGAGGAATGGGTGGCGCCACACAGCACTACAATCTCGCTGCCCCGGCCCCACGCCAGGCCCTTCGGCCCGGGCTCCCCCCTCCCCCCCACCACCTTCTTAGTCCCCTTCCCTCCCGCAAGCCGTCTGCCAGCAGCCGTTCGCCCCGCCCCCAAGGCCCAAGCCCCGATCTGCCTGCAGGGGCAGGCCTGCCTCGGCCTTGGGCGGCTTTCTCCAGCCAGGGACGTGCTGGTGCTTGACACCTCGGGACCGAGCCCAGGGCACGACCATCGCTCTGCCTGCCCCTGGGCCCCGAGACAGAGACTCCGGGTGTCGCCCCACACCGGACCAAGGGGAACGCCACCAGCCCCACCCCACCGGATAGCTCCGTCTCTGATGGCCGGCACCGCGACCCCTCCCCGCCCCCCTTTCATCTCCCAGGAGCACCAGGCGCCCTCCGTTCCCGCAGACTTCGGTGGCCCCGCCCACAGCACCAAAAGAGCAGGGACAAAACGGCAGGAGTTGGGAGCACACGTGCCCTCCGGCTCCAGGAGAGACCACCACATGGGAAAAGCAGGCAGGCGGGCATGCACACAACCCACACGAGGAGGGTGCCTGGGGCCGCTCCTCTCCTCCCGCATGCGGGACCCCGGGCGGGGCTCGGAGCCCGGCGGCGATCCGCGGACCCTGGAGGCCTGCCCCGGGGTCCCACGGTGACTGCCAGCGCCCGGGCACTGCCTCCGTAACGGAGCCCAGCCCCGGGCACCACCGCACTCCTGTGGGGAAGCCGCCACTTCAACTCAGCCTCAGTGCCTCTGTCCCAGTCGGTGTCCCATCCTGTGCGTCAGTCCCCCCTCCTCCCCAACTCCCAACCCCTGTCTGTCTGTCTTCTGCCACCTCCAGGGAAGTGGTAGAGGCCCCGTGGAGTCTCGGATGGCGCGAAGGGGCCTCGCTGCGGGCAAGGAGGAAAAGGCAGTCCACCCAGGCTGCGTTTTGAGGAAGCGGGGAGCAGGCGGGAGGCGGGGTCCTGGCGGAGCCGGCCAGCGGGGAGATGCTCCGGACGGGAGAAGCCCGGCAGCCTGGTTCGCGCTCACCACGCAGGCCGGTCCGCTGCTCATTTTTTTTTATTTTATTTATTTATTTATTTTTTTATTAATTAATTTATTTATTAGTTTCAGGTGTACAAAACAAGGTAATACTTAGACGTTCATCATTTATATCCCTCATACTGTGAACCCCCCACCCCCACCACTATCCCTCCGACCTCATACTGAACCATCACATTATATATATAAAATTATTGTTGGCATTCATTAATGTTTAGCTTCTGGTGTACAATGCCATGATCAGGTATCCACTGTATCCCTGAGGTGGTCTCCCAAATAGGACGCATGTCCATCGGATACCCAACAAAATCTTTACAACATTATAGAATACCTTCCCCAAATTAATTTTCAAAAAAACCCTGAGGCCATCTTGTGGTTACCAGCTGCTTCCAAATCCCTTCACCTTTCCCCTTATGGCCAACCCCCTCCCACACACCCATCTAACCACTCTCGGTTTTTTGTCTGCGTCCCCAAAACTGTCTCTGATTAGTTCATTCACATAGTCTTTTCTTTAGATTCCATATATAAGTGAGATCATATGGTACTTGTCTTTCTCTTTCTGACTTATTTCACTTAACATAATGCTCTCTAGATCCATCCATGTTGCTGCAAATGATAAGATTTCTTTCTTCTTCATGGCTGCGTAATACTCCATTGTATAAATGTACCACAGCTTCTTAATCCAGTCATCTACCGATGGGCATTTTGGTTGTTTCCATATCTTGGCTATTGTGTAAAGTGCTGCAATAAACATAGGAGTGCATACAGATTTTTGAATTGGAGTTTTGGATTTCTCCGGGTAGATGCCTAGGAGTGGAATTACTGGATCATAGGGGAGTTCCATTTTCAGATTCCTGAGATACCTCCATACTGTTTTCCATAGTGGCTGCACTAATCTGCAGTCCCACCAACAGTGCACTAGCGTTCCCTTTTCTCCACTTCCGCGCCAGCATTTGTTGTTTGTTGATTTATTGATAATAGCCATTTTGACTGGAGTGAGGTGGTATCTCATTGTGGTTTTTATTTGCATTTCTCTGCTGGTTAGTGAGGTTGAGCATTTCTTCATATGTCTTCTTGCCTTCTGTATGTCCTTTTTAGAGAAATGTCTCCCCAAGTCCTCTGCCCATTTTTTAATTGGGTGGTTTGTTTTTTTGGAGTTGAGTTGAGTAAGTTTTTTATAGATTTGTGATATTAATCCCTTATCAGATATATCATTGGCAAATATCTTTTCCCATACAGTAGGATCCCTTTTTGTTTTATTGATGGTTTCCTTTGCTGTGAAAAAACTTTTCAGTTTGATGTCATCACACATGTTTATTTTTTCTCTTACTTCGCTCGCGCGAGGGGATATATCAGTAAAAATCTTACTCCGGGTAATGTCCATGAAGTTTCTTCCCATATTTTCTTCTAGATATTTTATGGTTGTGGCGCGGGGGCCTGCTCCCAGCGTCTGTGGCCACAGCACCTTGAACGCGCCCGATGTCCTCTGATCTGGGAAGCTAAGCAGGGTCGGGCCTGGTCAGTACTTGGATGGGGGACCGCCCGGGAATACCGGGTGCCCTCTGCTTCCGCCCGCCACTCCTTTTGCGGCCGCCCCGGCCCTCGTCTTTCGGGAGTGGCCCAGCCCGCCTAATAAACCCAGGCCAGGGGTGGCGCTGGGGGGGCTAGTGGGCAGGGGGAGAGGAATGGGTGGCGCCACACAGCACTACAATCTCGCTGCCCCGGCCCCACGCCAGGCCCTTCGGCCCGGGCTCCCCCCTCCCCCCCACCACCTTCTTAGTCCCCTTCCCTCCCGCAAGCAGTCTGCCAGCAGCCGTTCGCCCCGCCCCCAAGGCCCAAGCCCCGATCTGCCTGCAGGCGCAGGCCTGCCTCGGCCTTGGGCGGCTTTCTCCAGCCAGGGACGTGCTGGTGCTTGACACCTCGGGACCCAGCCCAGGGCACGACCATCGCTCTGCCTGCCCCTGGGCCCCGAGACAGAGACTCCGGGTGTCGCCCGACACCGGACCAAGGGGAACGCCACCAGCCCCACCCCACCGGATAGCTCCGTCTCTGATGGCCGACACCGCGACCCCTCCCCGCCCCCCTTTCATCTCCCCGGAGCACCAGGCGCCCTCCCTTCCCGCAGACTTCGGTGGCCCCGCCCACAGCACCAAAAGAGCAGGGACAAAACGGCAGGAGTTGGGAGCACACGTGCCCTCCGGCTCCAGGAGAGACCAGCACAGGGGAAAAGCAGGCAGGCGGGCATGCACACAACCCACACGAGGAGCGTGCCTGGGGCCGCTCCTCTCCTCCCGCATGCGGGACCCCGGGCGGGGCTCGGAGCCCGGCGGCAATCCGCGGACCCTGGAGGCCTGCCCCGGGGTCCCACGGTGACTGCCAGCGCCCGGGCACTGCCTCCGTAACGGAGCCCAGCCCCGGGCACCACCGCACTCCTGTGGGGAAGCCGCCACTTCAACTCAGCCTCAGTGCCTCTGTCCCAGTCGGTGTCCCATCCTGTGCGTCAGTCCCCCCTCCTCCCCAACTCCCAACCCCTGTCTGTCTGTCTTCTGCCACCTCCAGGGAAGTGGTAGAGGCCCCGTGGAGTCTCGGATGGCGCGAAGGGGCCTCGCTGCGGGCAAGGAGGAAAAGGCAGTCCACCCAGGCTGCGTTTTGAGGAGGCGGGGAGCAGGCGGGAGGCGGGGCCCTGGCGGAGCCCGCCAGCGGGGAGATGCTCCGGACGGGAGAAGCCCGGCAGCCTGGTTCGCGCTCACCACGCAGGCCGGTCCGCTGCTCATTTTTTTTTTTTTTTTTATTAATTAATTTATTTATTAGTTTCAGGTGTACAAAACAAGGTAATACTTAGACGTTCATCATTTATATCCCTCATACTGTGAACCCCCCACCCCCACCACTATCCCTCCGACCTCATACTGAACCATCACATTATATATATAAAATTATTGTTGGCATTCATTAATGTTTAGCTTCTGGTGTACAATGCCATGATCAGGTATCCACTGTATCCCTGAGGTGGTCTCCCAAATAGGACGCATGTCCATCGGATTCCCAACAAAATCTTTACAACATTATAGAATACCTTCCCCAAATTAATTTTCAAAAAAACCCTGAGGCCATCTTGTGGTTACCAGCTGCTTCCAAATCCCTTCACCTTTCCCCTTATGGCCAACCCCCTCCCACACACCCATCTAACCACTCTCGGTTTTTTTGTCTGCGTCCCCAAAACTGTCTCTGATTAGTTCATTCACATAGTCTTTTCTTTAGATTCCATATATAAGTGAGATCATATGGTACTTGTCTTTCTCTTTCTGACTTATTTCACTTAACATAATGCTCTCTAGATCCATCCATGTTGCTGCAAATGATAAGATTTCTTTCTTCTTCATGGCTGCGTAATACTCCATTGTATAAATGTACCACAGCTTCTTAATCCAGTCATCTACCGATGGGCATTTTGGTTGTTTCCATATCTTGGCTATTGTGTAAAGTGCTGCAATAAACATAGGAGTGCATACAGATTTTTGAATTGGAGTTTTGGATTTCTCCGGGTAGATGCCTAGGAGTGGAATTACTGGATCATAGGGGAGTTCCATTTTCAGATTCCTGAGATACCTCCATACTGTTTTCCATAGTGGCTGCACTAATCTGCAGTCCCACCAACAGTGCACTAGCGTTCCCTTTTCTCCACTTCCGCGCCAGCATTTGTTGTTTGTTGATTTATTGATAATAGCCATTTTGACTGGAGTGAGGTGGTATCTCATTGTGGTTTTTATTTGCATTTCTCTGCTGGTTAGTGAGGTTGAGCATTTCTTCATATGTCTTCTTGCCTTCTGTATGTCCTTTTTAGAGAAATGTCTCCCCAAGTCCTCTGCCCATTTTTTAATTGGGTGGTTTGTTTTTTTGGAGTTGAGTTGAGTAAGTTTTTTATAGATTTGTGATATTAATCCCTTATCAGATATATCATTGGCAAATATCTTTTCCCATACAGTAGGATCCCTTTTTGTTTTATTGATGGTTTCCTTTGCTGTGAAAAAACTTTTCAGTTTGATGTCATCACACATGTTTATTTTTTCTCTTACTTCGCTCGCGCGAGGGGATATATCAGTAAAAATCTTACTCCGGGTAATGTCCATGAAGTTTCTTCCCATATTTTCTTCTAGATATTTTATGGTTGTGGCGCGGGGGCCTGCTCCCAGCGTCTGTGGCCACAGCACCTTGAACGCGCCCGATGTCCTCTGATCTGGGAAGCTAAGCAGGGTCGGGCCTGGTCAGTACTTGGATGGGGGACCGCCCGGGAATACCGGGTGCCCTCTGCTTCCGCCCGCCACTCCTTTTGCGGCCGCCCCGGCCCTCGTCTTTCGGGAGTGGCCCAGCCCGCCTAATAAACCCAGGCCAGGGGTGGCGCTGGGGGGGCTAGTGGGCAGGGGGAGAGGAATGGGTGGCGCCACACAGCACTACAATCTCGCTGCCCCGGCCCCACGCCAGGCCCTTCGGCCCGGGCTCCCCCCTCCCCCCCACCACCTTCTTAGTCCCCTTCCCTCCCGCAAGCCGTCTGCCAGCAGCCGTTCGCCCCGCCCCCAAGGCCCAAGCCCCGATCTGCCTGCAGGCGCAGGCCTGCCTCGGCCTTGGGCGGCTTTCTCCAGCCAGGGACGTGCTGGTGCTTGACACCTCGGGACCGAGCCCAGGGCACGACCATCGCTCTGCCTGCCCCTGGGCCCCTAGACAGAGACTCCGGGTGTCGCCCGACACCGGACCAAGGGGAACGCCACCAGCCCCAGCCCACCGGATAGCTCCGTCTCTGATGGCCGGCACCGCGACCCCTCCCCGCCCCCCTTTCATCTCCCAGGAGCACCAGGCGCCCTCCGTTCCCGCAGACTTCGGTGGCCCCGCCCACAGCACCAAAAGAGCAGGGACAAAACGGCAGGAGTTGGGAGCACACGTGCCCTCCGGCTCCAGGAGAGACCAGCACAGGGGAAAAGCAGGCAGGCGGGCATGCACACAACCCACACGAGGAGGGTGCCTGGGGCCGCTCCTCTCCTCCCGCATGCGGGACCCCGGGCGGGGCTCGGAGCCCGGCGGCGATCCGCGGACCCTGGAGGCCTGCCCCGGGGTCCCACGGTGACTGCCAGCGCCTGGGCACTGCCTCCGTAACGGAGCCCAGCCCCGGGCACCACCGCACTCCTGTGGGGAAGCCGCCACTTCAACTCAGCCTCAGTGCCTCTGTCCCAGTCGGTGTCCCATCCTGTGCGTCAGTCCCCCCTCCTCCCCAACTCCCAACCCCTGTCTGTCTGTCTTCTGCCACCTCCAGGGAAGTGGTAGAGGCCCCGTGGAGTCTCGGATGGCGCGAAGGGGCCTCGCTGCGGGCAAGGAGGAAAAGGCAGTCCACCCAGGCTGCGTTTTGAGGAAGCAGGGAGCAGGCGGGAGGCGGGGCCCTGGCGGAGCCCGCCAGCGGGGAGATGCTCCGGACGGGAGAAGGCCGGCAGCCTGGTTCGCGCTCACCACGCAGGCCGGTCCGCTGCTCATTTTTTTTTTTTTTTTTATTTTTTTTTTATTAATTAATTTATTTATTAGTTTCAGGTGTACAAAACAAGGTAATACTTAGACGTTCATCATTTATATCCCTCATACTGTGAACCCCCCACCCCCACCACTATCCCTCCGACCTCATACTGAACCATCACATTATATATATAAAATTATTGTTGGCATTCATTAATGTTTAGCTTCTGGTGTACAATGCCATGATCAGGTATCCACTGTATCCCTGAGGTGGTCTCCCAAATAGGACGCATGTCCATCGGATTCCCAACAAAATCTTTACAACATTATAGAATACCTTCCCCAAATTAATTTTCAAAAAAACCCTGAGGCCATCTTGTGGTTACCAGCTGCTTCCAAATCCCTTCACCTTTCCCCTTATGGCCAACCCCCTCCCACACACCCATCTAACCACTCTCGGTTTTTTTGTCTGCGTCCCCAAAACTGTCTCTGATTAGTTCATTCACATAGTCTTTTCTTTAGATTCCATATATAAGTGAGATCATATGGTACTTGTCTTTCTCTTTCTGACTTATTTCACTTAACATAATGCTCTCTAGATCCATCCATGTTGCTGCAAATGATAAGATTTCTTTCTTCTTCATGGCTTCGTAATACTCCATTGTATAAATGTACCACAGCTTCTTAATCCAGTCATCTACCGATGGGCATTTTGGTTGTTTCCATATCTTGGCTATTGTGTAAAGTGCTGCAATAAACATAGGAGTGCATACAGATTTTTGAATTGGAGTTTTGGATTTCTCCGGGTAGATGCCTAGGAGTGGAATTACTGGATCATAGGGGAGTTCCATTTTCAGATTCCTGAGATACCTCCATACTGTTTTCCATAGTGGCTGCACTAATCTGCAGTCCCACCAACAGTGCACTAGCGTTCCCTTTTCTCCACTTCCGCGCCAGCATTTGTTGTTTGTTGATTTATTGATAATAGCCATTTTGACTGGAGTGAGGTGGTATCTCATTGTGGTTTTTATTTGCATTTCTCTGCTGGTTAGTGAGGTTGAGCATTTCTTCATATGTCTTCTTGCCTTCTGTATGTCCTTTTTAGAGAAATGTCTCCCCAAGTCCTCTGCCCATTTTTTAATTGGGTGGTTTGTTTTTTTGGAGTTGAGTTGAGTAAGTTTTTTATAGATTTGTGATATTAATCCCTTATCAGATATATCATTGGCAAATATCTTTTCCCATACAGTAGGATCCCTTTTTGTTTTATTGATGGTTTCCTTTGCTGTGAAAAAACTTTTCAGTTTGATGTCATCACACATGTTTATTTTTTCTCTTACTTCGCTCGCGCGAGGGGATATATCAGTAAAAATCTTACTCCGGGTAATGTCCATGAAGTTTCTTCCCATATTTTCTTCTAGATATTTTATGGTTGTGGCGCGGGGGCCTGCTCCCAGCGTCTGTGGCCACAGCACCTTGAACGCGCCCGATGTCCTCTGATCTGGGAAGCTAAGCAGGGTCGGGCCTGGTCAGTACTTGGATGGGGGACCGCCCGGGAATACCGGGTGCCCTCTGCTTCCGCCCGCCACTCCTTTTGCGGCCGCCCCGGCCCTCGTCTTTCGGGAGTGGCCCAGCCCGCCTAATAAACCCAGGCCAGGGGTGGCGCTGGGGGGGCTAGTGGGCAGGGGGAGAGGAATGGGTGGCGCCACACAGCACTACAATCTCGCTGCCCCGGCCCCACGCCAGGCCCTTCGGCCCGGGCTCCCCCCTCCCCCCCACCACCTTCTTAGTCCCCTTCCCTCCCGCAAGCCGTCTGCCAGCAGCCGTTCGCCCCGCCCCCAAGGCCCAAGCCCCGATCTGCCTGCAGGCGCAGGCCTGCCTCGGCCTTGGGCGGCTTTCTCCAGCCAGGGACGTGCTGGTGCTTGACACCTCGGGACCGAGCCCAGGGCACGACCATCGCTCTGCCTGCCCCTGGGCCCCGAGACAGAGACTCCGGGTGTCGCCCGACACCGGACCAAGGGGAACGCCACCAGCCCCACCCCACCGGATAGCTCCGTCTCTGATGGCCGGCACCGCGACCCCTCCCCGCCCCCCTTTCATCTCCCAGGAGCACCAGGCGCCCTCCGTTCCCGCAGACTTCGGTGGCCCCGCCCACAGCACCAAAAGAGCAGGGACAAAACGGCAGGAGTTGGGAGCGCACGTGCCCTCCGGCTCCAGGAGAGACCAGCACAGGGGAAAAGCAGGCAGGCGGGCATGCACACAACCCACACGAGGAGGGTGCCTGGGGCCGCTCCTCTCCTCCCGCATGCGGGACCCCGGGCGGGGCTCGGAGCCCGGCGGCGATCCGCGGACCCTGGAGGCCTGCCCCGGGGTCCCACGGTGACTGCCAGCGCCTGGGCACTGCCTCCGTAACGGAGCCCAGCCCCGGGCACCACCGCACTCCTGTGGGGAAGCCGCCACTTCAACTCAGCCTCAGTGCCTCTGTCCCAGTCGGTGTCCCATCCTGTGCGTCAGTCCCCCCTCCTCCCCAACTCCCAACCCCTGTCTGTCTGTCTTCTGCCACCTCCAGGGAAGTGGTAGAGGCCCCGTGGAGTCTCGGATGGCGCGAAGGGGCCTCGCTGCGGGCAAGGAGGAAAAGGCAGTCCACCCAGGCTGCGTTTTGAGGAGGCGGGGAGCAGGCGGGAGGCGGGGCCCTGGCGGAGCCCGCCAGCGGGGAGATGCTCCGGACGGGAGAAGGCCGGCAGCCTGGTTCGCGCTCACCACGCAGGCCGGTCCGCTGCTCATTTTTTTTTTTTTTTTTTTTTTTTTTTTTATTAATTAATTTATTTATTAGTTTCAGGTGTACAAAACAAGGTAATACTTAGACGTTCATCATTTATATCCCTCATACTGTGAACCCCCCACCCCCACCACTATCCCTCCGACCTCATACTGAACCATCACATTATATATATAAAATTATTGTTGGCATTCATTAATGTTTAGCTTCTGGTGTACAATGCCATGATCAGGTATCCACTGTATCCCTGAGGTGGTCTCCCAAATAGGACGCATGTCCATCGGATTCCCAACAAAATCTTTACAACATTATAGAATACCTTCCCCAAATTAATTTTCAAAAAAACCCTGAGGCCATCTTGTGGTTACCAGCTGCTTCCAAATCCCTTCACCTTTCCCCTTATGGCCAACCCCCTCCCACACACCCATCTAACCACTCTCGGTTTTTTTGTCTGCGTCCCCAAAACTGTCTCTGATTAGTTCATTCACATAGTCTTTTCTTTAGATTCCATATATAAGTGAGATCATATGGTACTTGTCTTTCTCTTTCTGACTTATTTCACTTAACATAATGCTCTCTAGATCCATCCATGTTGCTGCAAATGATAAGATTTCTTTCTTCTTCATGGCTGCGTAATACTCCATTGTATAAATGTACCACAGCTTCTTAATCCAGTCATCTACCGATGGGCATTTTGGTTGTTTCCATATCTTGGCTATTGTGTAAAGTGCTGCAATAAACATAGGAGTGCATACAGATTTTTGAATTGGAGTTTTGGATTTCTCCGGGTAGATGCCTAGGAGTGGAATTACTGGATCATAGGGGAGTTCCATTTTCAGATTCCTGAGATACCTCCATACTGTTTTCCATAGTGGCTGCACTAATCTGCAGTCCCACCAACAGTGCACTAGCGTTCCCTTTTCTCCACTTCCGCGCCAGCATTTGTTGTTTGTTGATTTATTGATAATAGCCATTTTGACTGGAGTGAGGTGGTATCTCATTGTGGTTTTTATTTGCATTTCTCTGCTGGTTAGTGAGGTTGAGCATTTCTTCATATGTCTTCTTGCCTTCTGTATGTCCTTTTTAGAGAAATGTCTCCCCAAGTCCTCTGCCCATTTTTTAATTGGGTGGTTTGTTTTTTTGGAGTTGAGTTGAGTAAGTTTTTTATAGATTTGTGATATTAATCCCTTATCAGATATATCATTGGCAAATATCTTTTCCCATACAGTAGGATCCCTTTTTGTTTTATTGATGGTTTCCTTTGCTGTGAAAAAACTTTTCAGTTTGATGTCATCACACATGTTTATTTTTTCTCTTACTTCGCTCGCGCGAGGGGATATATCAGTAAAAATCTTACTCCGGGTAATGTCCATGAAGTTTCTTCCCATATTTTCTTCTAGATATTTTATGGTTGTGGCGCGGGGGCCTGCTCCCAGCGTCTGTGGCCACAGCACCTTGAACGCGCCCGATGTCCTCTGATCTGGGAAGCTAAGCAGGGTCGGGCCTGGTCAGTACTTGGATGGGGGACCGCCCGGGAATACCGGGTGCCCTCTGCTTCCGCCCGCCACTCCTTTTGCGGCCGCCCCGGCCCTCGTCTTTCGGGAGTGGCCCAGCCCGCCTAATAAACCCAGGCCAGGGGTGGCGCTGGGGGGGCTAGTGGGCAGGGGGAGAGGAATGGGTGGCGCCACACAGCACTACAATCTCGCTGCCCCGGCCCCACGCCAGGCCCTTCGGCCCGGGCTCCCCCCTCCCCCCCACCACCTTCTTAGTCCCCTTCCCTCCCGCAAGCCGTCTGCCAGCAGCCGTTCGCCCCGCCCCCAAGGCCCAAGCCCCGATCTGCCTGCAGGCGCAGGCCTGCCTCGGCCTTGGGCGGCTTTCTCCAGCCAGGGACGTGCTGGTGCTTGACACCTCGGGACCCAGCCCAGGGCACGACCATCGCTCTGCCTGCCCCTGGGCCCCTAGACAGAGACTCCGGGTGTCGCCCGACACCGGACCAAGGGGAACGCCACCAGCCCCACCCCACCGGATAGCTCCGTCTCTGATGGCCGGCACCGCGACCCCTCCCCGCCCCCCTTTCATCTCCCAGGAGCACCAGGCGCCCTCCGTTCCCGCAGACTTCGGTGGCCCCGCCCACAGCACCAAAAGAGCAGGGACAAAACGGCAGGAGTTGGGAGCACACGTGCCCTCCGGCTCCAGGAGAGACCAGCACAGGGGAAAAGCAGGCAGGCGGGCATGCACACAACCCACACGAGGAGGGTGCCTGGGGCCGCTCCTCTCCTCCCGCATGCGGGACCCCGGGCGGGGCTCGGAGCCCGGCGGCGATCCGCGGACCCTGGAGGCCTGCCCCGGGGTCCCACGGTGACTGCCAGCGCCTGGGCACTGCCTCCGTAACGGAGCCCAGCCCCGGGCACCACCGCACTCCTGTGGGGAAGCCGCCACTTCAACTCAGCCTCAGTGCCTCTGTCCCAGTCGGTGTCCCATCCTGTGCGTCAGTCCCCCCTCCTCCCCAACTCCCAACCCCTGTCTGTCTGTCTTCTGCCACCTCCAGGGAAGTGGTAGAGGCCCCGTGGAGTCTCGGATGGCGCGAAGGGGCCTCGCTGCGGGCAAGGAGGAAAAGGCAGTCCACCCAGGCTGCGTTTTGAGGAAGCAGGGAGCAGGCGGGAGGCGGGGCCCTGGCGGAGCCCGCCAGCGGGGAGATGCTCCGGACGGGAGAAGGCCGGCAGCCTGGTTCGCGCTCACCACGCAGGCCGGTCCGCTGCTCATTTTTTTTTTTTTTTTTTTATTAATTAATTTATTTATTAGTTTCAGGTGTACAAAACAAGGTAATACTTAGACGTTCATCATTTATATCCCTCATACTGTGAACCCCCCACCCCCACCACTATCCCTCCGACCTCATACTGAACCATCACATTATATATATAAAATTATTGTTGGCATTCATTAATGTTTAGCTTCTGGTGTACAATGCCATGATCAGGTATCCACTGTATCCCTGAGGTGGTCTCCCAAATAGGACGCATGTCCATCGGATTCCCAACAAAATCTTTACAACATTATAGAATACCTTCCCCAAATTAATTTTCAAAAAAACCCTGAGGCCATCTTGTGGTTACCAGCTGCTTCCAAATCCCTTCACCTTTCCCCTTATGGCCAACCCCCTCCCACACACCCATCTAACCACTCTCGGTTTTTTTGTCTGCGTCCCCAAAACTGTCTCTGATTAGTTCATTCACATAGTCTTTTCTTTAGATTCCATATATAAGTGAGATCATATGGTACTTGTCTTTCTCTTTCTGACTTATTTCACTTAACATAATGCTCTCTAGATCCATCCATGTTGCTGCAAATGATAAGATTTCTTTCTTCTTCATGGCTGCGTAATACTCCATTGTATAAATGTACCACAGCTTCTTAATCCAGTCATCTACCGATGGGCATTTTGGTTGTTTCCATATCTTGGCTATTGTGTAAAGTGCTGCAATAAACATAGGAGTGCATACAGATTTTTGAATTGGAGTTTTGGATTTCTCCGGGTAGATGCCTAGGAGTGGAATTACTGGATCATAGGGGAGTTCCATTTTCAGATTCCTGAGATACCTCCATACTGTTTTCCATAGTGGCTGCACTAATCTGCAGTCCCACCAACAGTGCACTAGCGTTCCCTTTTCTCCACTTCCGCGCCAGCATTTGTTGTTTGTTGATTTATTGATAATAGCCATTTTGACTGGAGTGAGGTGGTATCTCATTGTGGTTTTTATTTGCATTTCTCTGCTGGTTAGTGAGGTTGAGCATTTCTTCATATGTCTTCTTGCCTTCTGTATGTCCTTTTTAGAGAAATGTCTCCCCAAGTCCTCTGCCCATTTTTTAATTGGGTGGTTTGTTTTTTTGGAGTTGAGTTGAGTAAGTTTTTTATAGATTTGTGATATTAATCCCTTATCAGATATATCATTGGCAAATATCTTTTCCCATACAGTAGGATCCCTTTTTGTTTTATTGATGGTTTCCTTTGCTGTGAAAAAACTTTTCAGTTTGATGTCATCACACATGTTTATTTTTTCTCTTACTTCGCTCGCGCGAGGGGATATATCAGTAAAAATCTTACTCCGGGTAATGTCCATGAAGTTTCTTCCCATATTTTCTTCTAGATATTTTATGGTTGTGACGCGGGGGCCTGCTCCCAGCGTCTGTGGCCACAGCACCTTGAACGCGCCCGATGTCCTCTGATCTGGGAAGCTAAGCAGGGTCGGGCCTGGTCAGTACTTGGATGGGGGACCGCCCGGGAATACCGGGTGCCCTCTGCTTCCGCCCGCCACTCCTTTTGCGGCCGCCCCGGCCCTCGTCTTTCGGGAGTGGCCCAGCCCGCCTAATAAACCCAGGCCAGGGGTGGCGCTGGGGGGGCTAGTGGGCAGGGGGAGAGGAATGGGTGGCGCCACACAGCACTACAATCTCGCTGCCCCGGCCCCACGCCAGGCCCTTCGGCCCGGGCTCCCCCCTCCCCCCCACCACCTTCTTAGTCCCCTTCCCTCCCGCAAGCCGTCTGCCAGCAGCCGTTCGCCCCGCCCCCAAGGCCCAAGCCCCGATCTGCCTGCAGGCGCAGGCCTGCCTCGGCCTTGGGCGGCTTTCTCCAGCCAGGGACGTGCTGGTGCTTGACACCTCGGGACCCAGCCCAGGGCACGACCATCGCTCTGCCTGCCCCTGGGCCCCTAGACAGAGACTCCGGGCGTCGCCCGACACCGGACCAAGGGGAACGCCACCAGCCCCACCCCACCGGATAGCTCCGTCTCTGATGGCCGGCACCGCGACCCCTCCCCGCCCCCCTTTCATCTCCCCGGAGCACCAGGCGCCCTCCGTTCCCGCAGAACTCGGTGGCCCCGCCCACAGCACCAAAAGAGCAGGGACAAAACGGCAGGAGTTGGGAGCACACGTGCCCTCCGGCTCCAGGAGAGACCAGCACAGGGGAAAAGCAGGCAGGCGGGCATGCACACAACCCACACGAGGAGGGTGCCTGGGGCCGCTCCTCTCCTCCCGCATGCGGGACCCCGGGCGGGGCTCGGAGCCCGGCGGCGATCCGCGGACCCTGGAGGCCTGCCCCGGGGTCCCACGGTGACTGCCAGCGCCTGGGCACTGCCTCCGTAACGGAGCCCAGCCCCGGGCATCACCGCACTCCTGTGGGGAAGCCGCCACTTCAACTCAGCCTCAGTGCCTCTGTCCCAGTCGGTGTCCCATCCTGTGCGTCAGTCCCCCCTCCTCCCCAACTCCCAACCCCTGTCTGTCTGTCTTCTGCCACCTCCAGGGAAGTGGTAGAGGCCCCGTGGAGTCTCGGATGGCGCGAAGGGGCCTCGCTGCGGGCAAGGAGGAAAAGGCAGTCCACCCAGGCTGCGTTTTGAGGAGGCGGGGAGCAGGCGGGAGGCGGGTCCTGGCGGAGCCGGCCAGCGGGGAGATGCTCCGGACCGGAGAAGGCCGGCAGCCTGGTTCGCGCTCACCACGCAGGCCGTTCCGCTGCTCATTTTTTTTTTTTTTTTATTTTTTTTTTTATTAATTAATTTATTTATTAGTTTCAGGTGTACAAAACAAGGTAATACTTAGACGTTCATCATTTATATCCCTCATACTGTGAACCCCCCACCCCCACCACTATCCCTCCGACCTCATACTGAACCATCACATTATATATATAAAATTATTGTTGGCATTCATTAATGTTTAGCTTCTGGTGTACAATGCCATGATCAGGTATCCACTGTATCCCTGAGGTGGTCTCCCAAATAGGACGCATGTCCATCGGATTCCCAACAAAATCTTTACAACATTATAGAATACCTTCCCCAAATTAATTTTCAAAAAAACCCTGAGGCCATCTTGTGGTTACCAGCTGCTTCCAAATCCCTTCACCTTTCCCCTTATGGCCAACCCCCTCCCACACACCCATCTAACCACTCTCGGTTTTTTTGTCTGCGTCCCCAAAACTGTCTCTGATTAGTTCATTCACATAGTCTTTTCTTTAGATTCCATATATAAGTGAGATCATATGGTACTTGTCTTTCTCTTTCTGACTTATTTCACTTAACATAATGCTCTCTAGATCCATCCATGTTGCTGCAAATGATAAGATTTCTTTCTTCTTCATGGCTGCGTAATACTCCATTGTATAAATGTACCACAGCTTCTTAATCCAGTCATCTACCGATGGGCATTTTGGTTGTTTCCATATCTTGGCTATTGTGTAAAGTGCTGCAATAAACATAGGAGTGCATACAGATTTTTGAATTGGAGTTTTGGATTTCTCCGGGTAGATGCCTAGGAGTGGAATTACTGGATCATAGGGGAGTTCCATTTTCAGATTCCTGAGATACCTCCATACTGTTTTCCATAGTGGCTGCACTAATCTGCAGTCCCACCAACAGTGCACTAGCGTTCCCTTTTCTCCACTTCCGCGCCAGCATTTGTTGTTTGTTGATTTATTGATAATAGCCATTTTGACTGGAGTGAGGTGGTATCTCATTGTGGTTTTTATTTGCATTTCTCTGCTGGTTAGTGAGGTTGAGCATTTCTTCATATGTCTTCTTGCCTTCTGTATGTCCTTTTTAGAGAAATGTCTCCCCAAGTCCTCTGCCCATTTTTTAATTGGGTGGTTTGTTTTTTTGGAGTTGAGTTGAGTAAGTTTTTTATAGATTTGTGATATTAATCCCTTATCAGATATATCATTGGCAAATATCTTTTCCCATACAGTAGGATCCCTTTTTGTTTTATTGATGGTTTCCTTTGCTGTGAAAAAACTTTTCAGTTTGATGTCATCACACATGTTTATTTTTTCTCTTACTTCGCTCGCGCGAGGGGATATATCAGTAAAAATCTTACTCCGGGTAATGTCCATGAAGTTTCTTCCCATATTTTCTTCTAGATATTTTATGGTTGTGGCGCGGGGGCCTGCTCCCAGCGTCTGTGGCCACAGCACCTTGAACGCGCCCGATGTCCTCTGATCTGGGAAGCTAAGCAGGGTCGGGCCTGGTCAGTACTTGGATGGGGGACCGCCCGGGAATACCGGGTGCCCTCTGCTTCCGCCCGCCACTCCTTTTGCGGCCGCCCCGGCCCTCGTCTTTCGGGAGTGGCCCAGCCCGCCTAATAAACCCAGGCCAGGGGTGGCGCTGGGGGGGCTAGTGGGCAGGGGGAGAGGAATGGGTGGCGCCACACAGCACTACAATCTCGCTGCCCCGGCCCCACGCCAGGCCCTTCGGCCCGGGCTCCCCCCTCCCCCCCACCACCTTCTTAGTCCCCTTCCCTCCCGCAAGCCGTCTGCCAGCAGCCGTTCGCCCCGCCCCCAAGGCCCAAGCCCCGATCTGCCTGCAGGCGCAGGCCTGCCTCGGCCTTGGGCGGCTTTCTCCAGCCAGGGACGTGCTGGTGCTTGACACCTCGGGACCCAGCCCAGGGCACGACCATCGCTCTGCCTGCCCCTGGGCCCCGAGACAGAGACTCCGGGTGTCGCCCGACACCGGACCAAGGGGAACGCCACCAGCCCCACCCCACCGGATAGCTCCGTCTCTGATGGCCGGCACCGCGACCCCTCCCCGCCCCCCTTTCATCTCCCCGGAGCACCAGGCGCCCTCCGTTCCCGCAGACTTCGGTGGCCCCGCCCACAGCACCAAAAGAGCAGGGACAAAACGGCAGGAGTTGGGAGCACACGTGCCCTCCGGCTCCAGGAGAGACCAGCACAGGGGAAAAGCAGGCAGGCGGGCATGCACACAACCCACACGAGGAGGGTGCCTGGGGCCGCTCCTCTCCTCCCGCATGCGGGACCCCGGGCGGGGCTCGGAGCCCGGCGGCGATCCGCGGACCCTGGAGGCCTGCCCCGGGGTCCCACGGTGAGTGCCAGCGCCCGGGCACTGCCTCCGTAACGGAGCCCAGCCCCGGGCACCACCGCAGTCTGGTGGGGAGGCTGCCACTTCAACTCAGCCTCAGTGCCTCTGTCCCAGTCGGTGTCCCATCCTGTGCGTCAGTCCCCCCTCCTCCCCAACTCCCAACCCCTGTCTGTCTGTCTTCTGCCACCTCCAGGGAAGTGGTAGAGGCCCCGTGGAGTCTCGGATGGCGCGAAGGGGCCTCGCTGCGGGCAAGGAGGAAAAGGCAGTCCACCCAGGCTGCGTTTGAGGAGGCGGGGAGCAGGCGGGAGGCGGGGCCCTGGCGGAGCAGGCCAGCGGGGAGATGCTCCCGTCGGGAGAAGCCCGGCAGCCTGGTTCGCGCTCACCACGCAGCCGGTCCGCTGCTCATTTTTTTTTATTTTATTTATTTATTTATTTTTTTATTAATTAATTTATTTATTAGTTTCAGGTGTACAAAACAAGGTAATACTTAGACGTTCATCATTTATATCCCTCATACTGTGAACCCCCCACCCCCACCACTATCCCTCCGACCTCATACTGAACCATCACATTATATATATAAAATTATTGTTGGCATTCATTAATGTTTAGCTTCTGGTGTACAATGCCATGATCAGGTATCCACTGTATCCCTGAGGTGGTCTCCCAAATAGGACGCATGTCCATCGGATTCCCAACAAAATCTTTACAACATTATAGAATACCTTCCCCAAATTAATTTTCAAAAAAACCCTGAGGCCATCTTGTGGTTACCAGCTGCTTCCAAATCCCTTCACCTTTCCCCTTATGGCCAACCCCCTCCCACACACCCATCTAACCACTCTCGGTTTTTTTGTCTGCGTCCCCAAAACTGTCTCTGATTAGTTCATTCACATAGTCTTTTCTTTAGATTCCATATATAAGTGAGATCATATGGTACTTGTCTTTCTCTTTCTGACTTATTTCACTTAACATAATGCTCTCTAGATCCATCCATGTTGCTGCAAATGATAAGATTTCTTTCTTCTTCATGGCTGCGTAATACTCCATTGTATAAATGTACCACAGCTTCTTAATCCAGTCATCTACCGATGGGCATTTTGGTTGTTTCCATATCTTGGCTATTGTGTAAAGTGCTGCAATAAACATAGGAGTGCATACAGATTTTTGAATTGGAGTTTTGGATTTCTCCGGGTAGATGCCTAGGAGTGGAATTACTGGATCATAGGGGAGTTCCATTTTCAGATTCCTGAGATACCTCCATACTGTTTTCCATAGTGGCTGCACTAATCTGCAGTCCCACCAACAGTGCACTAGCGTTCCCTTTTCTCCACTTCCGCGCCAGCATTTGTTGTTTGTTGATTTATTGATAATAGCCATTTTGACTGGAGTGAGGTGGTATCTCATTGTGGTTTTTATTTGCATTTCTCTGCTGGTTAGTGAGGTTGAGCATTTCTTCATATGTCTTCTTGCCTTCTGTATGTCCTTTTTAGAGAAATGTCTCCCCAAGTCCTCTGCCCATTTTTTAATTGGGTGGTTTGTTTTTTTGGAGTTGAGTTGAGTAAGTTTTTTATAGATTTGTGATATTAATCCCTTATCAGATATATCATTGGCAAATATCTTTTCCCATACAGTAGGATCCCTTTTTGTTTTATTGATGGTTTCCTTTGCTGTGAAAAAACTTTTCAGTTTGATGTCATCACACATGTTTATTTTTTCTCTTACTTCGCTCGCGCGAGGGGATATATCAGTAAAAATCTTACTCCGGGTAATGTCCATGAAGTTTCTTCCCATATTTTCTTCTAGATATTTTATGGTTGTGGCGCGGGGGCCTGCTCCCAGCGTCTGTGGCCACAGCACCTTGAACGCGCCCGATGTCCTCTGATCTGGGAAGCTAAGCAGGGTCGGGCCTGGTCAGTACTTGGATGGGGGACCGCCCGGGAATACCGGGTGCCCTCTGCTTCCGCCCGCCACTCCTTTTGCGGCCGCCCCGGCCCTCGTCTTTCGGGAGTGGCCCAGCCCGCCTAATAAACCCAGGCCAGGGGTGGCGCTGGGGGGGCTAGTGGGCAGGGGGAGAGGAATGGGTGGCGCCACACAGCACTACAATCTCGCTGCCCCGGCCCCACGCCAGGCCCTTCAGCCCGGGCTCCCCCCTCCCCCCCACCACCTTCTTAGTCCCCTTCCCTCCCGCAAGCAGTCTGCCAGCAGCCGTTCGCCCCGCCCCCAAGGCCCAAGCCCCGATCTGCCTGCAGGCGCAGGCCTGCCTCGGCCTTGGGCGGCTTTCTCCAGCCAGGGACGTGCTGGTGCTTGACACCTCGGGACCCAGCCCAGGGCACGACCATCGCTCTGCCTGCCCCTGGGCCCCTAGACAGAGACTCCGGGCGTCGCCCGACACCGGACCAAGGGGAACGCCACCAGCCCCACCCCACCGGATAGCTCCGTCTCTGATGGCCGGCACCGCGACCCCTCCCCGCCCCCCTTTCATCTCCCCGGAGCACCAGGCGCCCTCCGTTCCCGCAGACTTCGGTGGCCCCGCCCACAGCACCAAAAGAGCAGGGACAAAACGGCAGGAGTTGGGAGCACACGTGCCCTCCGGCTCCAGGAGAGACCAGCACAGGGGAAAAGCAGGCAGGCGGGCATGCACACAACCCACACGAGGAGGGTGCCTGGGGCCGCTCCTCTCCTCCCGCATGCGGGACCCCGGGCGGGGCTCGGAGCCCGGCGGCGATCCGCGGACCCTGGAGGCCTGCCCCGGGGTCCCACGGTGAGTGCCAGCGCCCGGGCACTGCCTCCGTAACGGAGCCCAGCCCCGGGCACCACCGCAGTCTGGTGGGGAGGCTGCCACTTCAACTCAGCCTCAGTGCCTCTGTCCCAGTCGGTGTCCCATCCTGTGCGTCAGTCCCCCCTCCTCCCCAACTCCCAACCCCTGTCTGTCTGTCTTCTGCCACCTCCAGGGAAGTGGTAGAGGCCCCGTGGAGTCTCGGATGGCGCGAAGGGGCCTCGCTGCGGGCAAGGAGGAAAAGGCAGTCCACCCAGGCTGCGTTTGAGGAGGCGGGGAGCAGGCGGGAGGCGGGGCCCTGGCGGAGCAGGCCAGCGGGGAGATGCTCCCGTCGGGAGAAGCCCGGCAGCCTGGTTCGCGCTCACCACGCAGGCCGGTCCGCTGCTCATTTTTTTTTTTTTTTTTTTATTAATTAATTTATTTATTAGTTTCAGGTGTACAAAACAAGGTAATACTTAGACGTTCATCATTTATATCCCTCATACTGTGAACCCCCCACCCCCACCACTATCCCTCCGACCTCATACTGAACCATCACATTATATATATAAAATTATTGTTGGCATTCATTAATGTTTAGCTTCTGGTGTACAATGCCATGATCAGGTATCCACTGTATCCCTGAGGTGGTCTCCCAAATAGGACGCATGTCCATCGGATTCCCAACAAAATCTTTACAACATTATAGAATACCTTCCCCAAATTAATTTTCAAAAAAACCCTGAGGCCATCTTGTGGTTACCAGCTGCTTCCAAATCCCTTCACCTTTCCCCTTATGGCCAACCCCCTCCCACACACCCATCTAACCACTCTCGGTTTTTTTGTCTGCGTCCCCAAAACTGTCTCTGATTAGTTCATTCACATAGTCTTTTCTTTAGATTCCATATATAAGTGAGATCATATGGTACTTGTCTTTCTCTTTCTGACTTATTTCACTTAACATAATGCTCTCTAGATCCATCCATGTTGCTGCAAATGATAAGATTTCTTTCTTCTTCATGGCTGCGTAATACTCCATTGTATAAATGTACCACAGCTTCTTAATCCAGTCATCTACCGATGGGCATTTTGGTTGTTTCCATATCTTGGCTATTGTGTAAAGTGCTGCAATAAACATAGGAGTGCATACAGATTTTTGAATTGGAGTTTTGGATTTCTCCGGGTAGATGCCTAGGAGTGGAATTACTGGATCATAGGGGAGTTCCATTTTCAGATTCCTGAGATACCTCCATACTGTTTTCCATAGTGGCTGCACTAATCTGCAGTCCCACCAACAGTGCACTAGCGTTCCCTTTTCTCCACTTCCGCGCCAGCATTTGTTGTTTGTTGATTTATTGATAATAGCCATTTTGACTGGAGTGAGGTGGTATCTCATTGTGGTTTTTATTTGCATTTCTCTGCTGGTTAGTGAGGTTGAGCATTTCTTCATATGTCTTCTTGCCTTCTGTATGTCCTTTTTAGAGAAATGTCTCCCCAAGTCCTCTGCCCATTTTTTAATTGGGTGGTTTGTTTTTTTGGAGTTGAGTTGAGTAAGTTTTTTATAGATTTGTGATATTAATCCCTTATCAGATATATCATTGGCAAATATCTTTTCCCATACAGTAGGATCCCTTTTTGTTTTATTGATGGTTTCCTTTGCTGTGAAAAAACTTTTCAGTTTGATGTCATCACACATGTTTATTTTTTCTCTTACTTCGCTCGCGCGAGGGGATATATCAGTAAAAATCTTACTCCGGGTAATGTCCATGAAGTTTCTTCCCATATTTTCTTCTAGATATTTTATGGTTGTGGCGCGGGGGCCTGCTCCCAGCGTCTGTGGCCACAGCACCTTGAACGCGCCCGATGTCCTCTGATCTGGGAAGCTAAGCAGGGTCGGGCCTGGTCAGTACTTGGATGGGGGACCGCCCGGGAATACCGGGTGCCCTCTGCTTCCGCCCGCCACTCCTTTTGCGGCCGCCCCGGCCCTCGTCTGGCCCTCGTCTTTCGGGAGTGGCCCAGCCCGCCTAATAAACCCAGGCCAGGGGTGGCGCTGGGGGGGCTAGTGGGCAGGGGGAGAGGAATGGGTGGCGCCACACAGCACTACAATCTCGCTGCCCCGGCCCCACGCCAGGCCCTTCGGCCCGGGCTCCCCCCTCCCCCCCACCACCTTCTTAGTCCCCTTCCCTCCCGCAAGCCGTCTGCCAGCAGCCGTTCGCCCCGCCCCCAAGGCCCAAGCCCCGATCTGCCTGCAGGCGCAGGCCTGCCTCGGCCTTGGGCGGCTTTCTCCAGCCAGGGACGTGCTGGTGCTTGACACCTCGGGACCCAGCCCAGGGCACGACCATCGCTCTGCCTGCCCCTGGGCCCCTAGACAGAGACTCCGGGCGTCGCCCGACACCGGACCAAGGGGAACGCCACCAGCCCCACCCCACCGGATAGCTCCGTCTCTGATGGCCGGCACCGCGACCCCTCCCCGCCCCCCTTTCATCTCCCCGGAGCACCAGGCGCCCTCCGTTCCCGCAGAACTCGGTGGCCCCGCCCACAGCACCAAAAGAGCAGGGACAAAACGGCAGGAGTTGGGAGCACACGTGCCCTCCGGCTCCAGGAGAGACCAGCACAGGGGAAAAGCAGGCAGGCGGGCATGCACACAACCCACACGAGGAGGGTGCCTGGGGCCGCTCCTCTCCTCCCGCATGCGGGACCCCGGGCGGGGCTCGGAGCCCGGCGGCGATCCGCGGACCCTGGAGGCCTGCCCCGGGGTCCCACGGTGACTGCCAGCGCCTGGGCACTGCCTCCGTAACGGAGCCCAGCCCCGGGCACCACCGCACTCCTGTGGGGAAGCCGCCACTTCAACTCAGCCTCAGTGCCTCTGTCCCAGTCGGTGTCCCATCCTGTGCGTCAGTCCCCCCTCCTCCCCAACTCCCAACCCCTGTCTGTCTGTCTTCTGCCACCTCCAGGGAAGTGGTAGAGGCCCCGTGGAGTCTCGGATGGCGCGAAGGGGCCTCGCTGCGGGCAAGGAGGAAAAGGCAGTCCACCCAGGCTGCGTTTTGAGGAGGCGGGGAGCAGGCGGGAGGCGGGTCCTGGCGGAGCCGGCCAGCGGGGAGATGCTCCGGACCGGAGAAGGCCGGCAGCCTGGTTCGCGCTCACCACGCAGGCCGGTCCGCTGCTCATTTTTTTTTTTTTTATTTTTTTTTTTATTAATTAATTTATTTATTAGTTTCAGGTGTACAAAACAAGGTAATACTTAGACGTTCATCATTTATATCCCTCATACTGTGAACCCCCCACCCCCACCACTATCCCTCCGACCTCATACTGAACCATCACATTATATATATAAAATTATTGTTGGCATTCATTAATGTTTAGCTTCTGGTGTACAATGCCATGATCAGGTATCCACTGTATCCCTGAGGTGGTCTCCCAAATAGGACGCATGTCCATCGGATTCCCAACAAAATCTTTACAACATTATAGAATACCTTCCCCAAATTAATTTTCAAAAAAACCCTGAGGCCATCTTGTGGTTACCAGCTGCTTCCAAATCCCTTCACCTTTCCCCTTATGGCCAACCCCCTCCCACACACCCATCTAACCACTCTCGGTTTTTTTGTCTGCGTCCCCAAAACTGTCTCTGATTAGTTCATTCACATAGTCTTTTCTTTAGATTCCATATATAAGTGAGATCATATGGTACTTGTCTTTCTCTTTCTGACTTATTTCACTTAACATAATGCTCTCTAGATCCATCCATGTTGCTGCAAATGATAAGATTTCTTTCTTCTTCATGGCTGCGTAATACTCCATTGTATAAATGTACCACAGCTTCTTAATCCAGTCATCTACCGATGGGCATTTTGGTTGTTTCCATATCTTGGCTATTGTGTAAAGTGCTGCAATAAACATAGGAGTGCATACAGATTTTTGAATTGGAGTTTTGGATTTCTCCGGGTAGATGCCTAGGAGTGGAATTACTGGATCATAGGGGAGTTCCATTTTCAGATTCCTGAGATACCTCCATACTGTTTTCCATAGTGGCTGCACTAATCTGCAGTCCCACCAACAGTGCACTAGCGTTCCCTTTTCTCCACTTCCGCGCCAGCATTTGTTGTTTGTTGATTTATTGATAATAGCCATTTTGACTGGAGTGAGGTGGTATCTCATTGTGGTTTTTATTTGCATTTCTCTGCTGGTTAGTGAGGTTGAGCATTTCTTCATATGTCTTCTTGCCTTCTGTATGTCCTTTTTAGAGAAATGTCTCCCCAAGTCCTCTGCCCATTTTTTAATTGGGTGGTTTGTTTTTTTGGAGTTGAGTTGAGTAAGTTTTTTATAGATTTGTGATATTAATCCCTTATCAGATATATCATTGGCAAATATCTTTTCCCATACAGTAGGATCCCTTTTTGTTTTATTGATGGTTTCCTTTGCTGTGAAAAAACTTTTCAGTTTGATGTCATCACACATGTTTATTTTTTCTCTTACTTCGCTCGCGCGAGGGGATATATCAGTAAAAATCTTACTCCGGGTAATGTCCATGAAGTTTCTTCCCATATTTTCTTCTAGATATTTTATGGTTGTGGCGCGGGGGCCTGCTCCCAGCGTCTGTGGCCACAGCACCTTGAACGCGCCCGATGTCCTCTGATCTGGGAAGCTAAGCAGGGTCGGGCCTGGTCAGTACTTGGATGGGGGACCGCCCGGGAATACCGGGTGCCCTCTGCTTCCGCCCGCCACTCCTTTTGCGGCCGCCCCGGCCCTCGTCTTTCGGGAGTGGCCCAGCCCGCCTAATAAACCCAGGCCAGGGGTGGCGCTGGGGGGGCTAGTGGGCAGGGGGAGAGGAATGGGTGGCGCCACACAGCACTACAATCTCGCTGCCCCGGCCCCACGCCAGGCCCTTCGGCCCGGGCTCCCCCCTCCCCCCCACCACCTTCTTAGTCCCCTTCCCTCCCGCAAGCAGTCTGCCAGCAGCCGTTCGCCCCGCCCCCAAGGCCCAAGCCCCGATCTGCCTGCAGGCGCAGGCCTGCCTCGGCCTTGGGCGGCTTTCTCCAGCCAGGGACGTGCTGGTGCTTGACACCTCGGGACCCAGCCCAGGGCACGACCATCGCTCTGCCTGCCCCTGGGCCCCGAGACAGAGACTCCGGGCGTCGCCCGACACCGGACCAAGGGGAACGCCACCAGCCCCACCCCACCGGATAGCTCCGTCTCTGATGGCCGGCACCGCGACCCCTCCCCGCCCCCCTTTCATCTCCCCGGAGCACCAGGCGCCCTCCGTTCCCGCAGACTTCGGTGGCCCCGCCCACAGCACCAAAAGAGCAGGGACAAAACGGCAGGAGTTGGGAGCACACGTGCCCTCCGGCTCCAGGAGAGACCAGCACAGGGGAAAAGCAGGCAGGCGGGCATGCACACAACCCACACGAGGAGGGTGCCTGGGGCCGCTCCTCTCCTCCCGCATGCGGGACCCCGGGCGGGGCTCGGAGCCCGGCGGCGATCCGCGGACCCTGGAGGCCTGCCCCGGGGTCCCACGGTGACTGCCAGCGCCCGGGCACTGCCTCCGTAACGGAGCCCAGCCCCGGGCACCACCGCAGTCTGGTGGGGAGGCTGCCACTTCAACTCAGCCTCAGTGCCTCTGTCCCAGTCGGTGTCCCATCCTGTGCGTCAGTCCCCCCTCCTCCCCAACTCCCAACCCCTGTCTGTCTGTCTTCTGCCACCTCCAGGGAAGTGGTAGAGGCCCCGTGGAGTCTCGGATGGCGCGAAGGGGCCTCGCTGCGGGCAAGGAGGAAAAGGCAGTCCACCCAGGCTGCGTTTGAGGAGGCGGGGAGCAGGCGGGAGGCGGGGCCCTGGCGGAGCCGGCCAGCGGGGAGATGCTCCCGTCGGGAGAAGCCCGGCAGCCTGGTTCGCGCTCACCACGCAGGCCGGTCCGCTGCTCATTTTTTTTTATTTTATTTATTTATTTATTTTTTTATTAATTAATTTATTTATTAGTTTCAGGTGTACAAAACAAGGTAATACTTAGACGTTCATCATTTATATCCCTCATACTGTGAACCCCCCACCCCCACCACTATCCCTCCGACCTCATACTGAACCATCACATTATATATATAAAATTATTGTTGGCATTCATTAATGTTTAGCTTCTGGTGTACAATGCCATGATCAGGTATCCACTGTATCCCTGAGGTGGTCTCCCAAATAGGACGCATGTCCATCGGATTCCCAACAAAATCTTTACAACATTATAGAATACCTTCCCCAAATTAATTTTCAAAAAAACCCTGAGGCCATCTTGTGGTTACCAGCTGCTTCCAAATCCCTTCACCTTTCCCCTTATGGCCAACCCCCTCCCACACACCCATCTAACCACTCTCGGTTTTTTTGTCTGCGTCCCCAAAACTGTCTCTGATTAGTTCATTCACATAGTCTTTTCTTTAGATTCCATATATAAGTGAGATCATATGGTACTTGTCTTTCTCTTTCTGACTTATTTCACTTAACATAATGCTCTCTAGATCCATCCATGTTGCTGCAAATGATAAGATTTCTTTCTTCTTCATGGCTGCGTAATACTCCATTGTATAAATGTACCACAGCTTCTTAATCCAGTCATCTACCGATGGGCATTTTGGTTGTTTCCATATCTTGGCTATTGTGTAAAGTGCTGCAATAAACATAGGAGTGCATACAGATTTTTGAATTGGAGTTTTGGATTTCTCCGGGTAGATGCCTAGGAGTGGAATTACTGGATCATAGGGGAGTTCCATTTTCAGATTCCTGAGATACCTCCATACTGTTTTCCATAGTGGCTGCACTAATCTGCAGTCCCACCAACAGTGCACTAGCGTTCCCTTTTCTCCACTTCCGCGCCAGCATTTGTTGTTTGTTGATTTATTGATAATAGCCATTTTGACTGGAGTGAGGTGGTATCTCATTGTGGTTTTTATTTGCATTTCTCTGCTGGTTAGTGAGGTTGAGCATTTCTTCATATGTCTTCTTGCCTTCTGTATGTCCTTTTTAGAGAAATGTCTCCCCAAGTCCTCTGCCCATTTTTTAATTGGGTGGTTTGTTTTTTTGGAGTTGAGTTGAGTAAGTTTTTTATAGATTTGTGATATTAATCCCTTATCAGATATATCATTGGCAAATATCTTTTCCCATACAGTAGGATCCCTTTTTGTTTTATTGATGGTTTCCTTTGCTGTGAAAAAACTTTTCAGTTTGATGTCATCACACATGTTTATTTTTTCTCTTACTTCGCTCGCGCGAGGGGATATATCAGTAAAAATCTTACTCCGGGTAATGTCCATGAAGTTTCTTCCCATATTTTCTTCTAGATATTTTATGGTTGTGGCGCGGGGGCCTGCTCCCAGCGTCTGTGGCCACAGCACCTTGAACGCGCCCGATGTCCTCTGATCTGGGAAGCTAAGCAGGGTCGGGCCTGGTCAGTACTTGGATGGGGGACCGCCCGGGAATACCGGGTGCCCTCTGCTTCCGCCCGCCACTCCTTTTGCGGCCGCCCCGGCCCTCGTCTTTCGGGAGTGGCCCAGCCCGCCTAATAAACCCAGGCCAGGGGTGGCGCTGGGGGGGCTAGTGGGCAGGGGGAGAGGAATGGGTGGCGCCACACAGCACTACAATCTCGCTGCCCCGGCCCCACGCCAGGCCCTTCGGCCCGGGCTCCCCCCTCCCCCCCACCACCTTCTTAGTCCCCTTCCCTCCCGCAAGCCGTCTGCCAGCAGCCGTTCGCCCCGCCCCCAAGGCCCAAGCCCCGATCTGCCTGCAGGCGCAGGCCTGCCTCGGCCTTGGGCGGCTTTCTCCAGCCAGGGACGTGCTGGTGCTTGACACCTCGGGACCCAGCCCAGGGCACGACCATCGCTCTGCCTGCCCCTGGGCCCCTAGACAGAGACTCCGGGCGTCGCCCGACACCGGACCAAGGGGAACGCCACCAGCCCCACCCCACCGGATAGCTCCGTCTCTGATGGCCGGCACCGCGACCCCTCCCCGCCCCCCTTTCATCTCCCCGGAGCACCAGGCGCCCTCCGTTCCCGCAGAACTCGGTGGCCCCGCCCACAGCACCAAAAGAGCAGGGACAAAACGGCAGGAGTTGGGAGCACACGTGCCCTCCGGCTCCAGGAGAGACCAGCACAGGGGAAAAGCAGGCAGGCGGGCATGCACACAACCCACACGAGGAGGGTGCCTGGGGCCGCTCCTCTCCTCCCGCATGCGGGACCCCGGGCGGGGTTCGGAGCCCGGCGGCAATCCGCGGACCCTGGAGGCCTGCCCCGGGGTCCCACGGTGACTGCCAGCGCCCGGGCACTGCCTCCGTAACGGAGCCCAGCCCCGGGCACCACCGCACTCCTGTGGGGAAGCCGCCACTTCAACTCAGCCTCAGTGCCTCTGTCCCAGTCGGTGTCCCATGCTGTGCGTCAGTCCCCCCTCCTCCCCAACTCCCAACCCCTGACTGTCTGTCTTCTGCCACCTCCAGGGAAGTGGTAGAGGCCCCCTGGAGTCTCGGATGGCGCGAAGGGGCTTCGCTGCGGGCAAGGAGGAAAAGGCAGTCCACCCAGGCTGCGTTTTGAGGAGGCTGGGAGCAGGCGGGGGGCGGGGCCCTGGCGGAGCCGGCCAGCGGGGAGATGCTCCGGATGGGAGCAGCCCGGCAGCGTGGTTCGCGTTCACCATGCAGGGCGGTCCGCTGCTCTTGTGGCCCCGGGAGCCTGCTCCCAGCGTCTATGGCCACAGCAGCTTGAACTCGCCCTATCTCCTTTGATCTGGGAAGTTAAGCAGGGTCGGGCCTGGTCAGTACTTGGATGGGGGACCGCCCGGGAATACCGGGTGCCCTAGGCTTTGGCCTGCCACTCCTTTTGCGGCCGCCCCGCCCCTCGTCCTCCGGGAGTGGCGCAGCCCGCCTAATAAACCCACGCCAGGGATGGTGCTGTGCGGTCTGGAGGGCAGGGGGACAGGGTTGGGTGAGCCACAGGGCACTACAATCTCGCTGTCCCGGCCCAACGCCAGGCCCTTCGGCCTGGGCTCCCCCTCACGCAACCCCCTTCTTAGTCCCCTTCCCTCCTGCAAGCCGTCTGCCAGCAGCCGTTCGCCCCGCCCCCAACGCCCAAACCCAGGTCTGCCTGCAGGCGCAAACCTGCCTAGGCCTTGGGCGGCTTTCTCCAGCCAAGGACGTGCTGGTCCTTGGGACGTCGGGATTGAGCCCAGGGGAAGATCATCGCTCTGGCTGCACCTGGGTCCCGACACAGAGACTCGGGGTGTCGCCGGACACCGGACCAAGGGGAAGGCCACCCGCCCCACCCCACCGGATAGCTCCGTCTCTGATGGCCGGCACCGCGACCCCTCCCCGCCCCCCTTTCATCTCCCAGGAGCGCAGGGCGCCCTCCTTTCCCGCCCGCCTCGGTGGCCCCACACCCAACACCAAAAGAGCCAGGACCGAATGGCAGGAGTATGGAGCGCAGGTGCCCTCGGGCCCCAGGAGAGACCAGCACAGGGGAAAAGCAGGCAGGCGGGCATGCACACCACCCACACGAGGAGGGTGCCTGGGGCCGGTCCTCTCCTCCCGCATGCGGGACCCCAGGCGGGGCTCGGAGCCCGGCGGCGATCCGCGGACCCTGTAGGCCTGCCCCAGGGTCCCAGGGTGACTGCCAGCGCCGGGGCACTGCCTTTATAACGGAGGCCAGCACCGGGCACCACCGCAGTCTGGTGGGGAGGCTGCCACTTCTACTCAGACCTAGTGCGTCTGTACCAGTCGGTGTCCCATGCTGTGTGTCCGTCCTTCCTCCTCCCCAACTCCCAACCCTTGTTTGTCTGTCTTATTCCACCTCCAGGGAAGTGGTAGCGGCCCCATGTGCACTGAGTTGTGTGTGGGACACTGGCAGCGGTGCCTGGACCTTATTTACTATAATGAGAGGACGAGGCAGTGTTACTGCATATGGGGCCTGGGTCTGCAAACATCGCATCGCCCACTCCTCCCACTGCATGCCTCTATTGTAACGGTGAGATTCGGGGAATGAATAACACACTTAGACTTAGCTAGTTTGCAGTGTGACTCACCGCATAGCTCGCTATCTAGCCACCTGTAATTAAACCCAGTTATTGATCCACCTGATATTCAGTTATTTTCTCTTTGTTTCTCCCCTCAATGATTAACTGTTTGTTCCGTTTCTCAAGTAAACCCATACCTCGTGAACTAACATCCTAACCTGGGACAGAGCAATTTCGTAATCCCCAGGCACCTGGACACTGGAATCCAATTTACAACTTCTTGCACTTTTTTACTGGTGATGCATTCGAGTCCCAGGCCGCTATGGCTGACTCCTAGTTTGGAGTCCGGACATATCTTTGTCTTCAAACAGACCAGACCCCAGGAAGGATGTCAGACCTCAAACCAGCCTGACCGACTCCTCCTTTCCTACGTAAGAAAAAGCTAACCCAAAGTTAGGTGCAGCTGTCCACCCTCAGACACTGGACTCTGTGCCGGCGACTCCCCCTCACCCCCAAACCCCCGTGTTTCTCTCTTTCTTACCAGAGGCAGCAGTCATTGTTGGACACTGCCATGGGCATTCTCTCTCTGCCCTAACTATCATAAAAGCTTCCTTTGTAGAGTCTGTGAATGCTTTCACCTTTTGTAAATTCCACGCCACAACACCTATCTGTCCACAGGGCTAACTTTAGAAATATGTGTATTTTTACAACGTGTACATTCTCGGTTATCCTGTCTTATTTAGGTTGTACGTGTCATTACATCTGATATTCATGTAACTACAGTGCGATGAAAAAGATTTCCGTAACAATATCCCCTGAAAAAATTACCTTGCTGAGTGGAATGACTTATATCTCACATTAGTGGGCGTTCATTCAGTTTATAAGACCTTTCAAACAAGTACACGTTTACTAAAGTAAGGTGCATAAAGGCCCAACTAGCATAAAAATAAGGATAAAGTTGAAATCAATACACTAACCATGGACATGATCATTTATTACTATCAAGTATTATGAACTGTACGTAATTGCAGCTGTTGTACTTTTAGACGACTGGCATATGTGAATTCCCCATGCACGTAGGTTAAAATTCAATTTTATCTTATTAACCCGATTCTTAATTTGATGATTAGCTCAGCTAGAAGAAGTTGTTCTTCTGGACAGAGAGAACAGTGCCTCAGGGACAGACAGAAGGAAAGGAAGGAAGATGATTTGTGAAACAAAGAAAAGGGAGATGAGATCACTCCTCAGAAATGCTACAGCTACAGCTAATTGTAAAGGGTTATAACACTATTAGCATTGCAGGCTGGGAAAAATCTCCACCCCTGTGTCCTCAGGACAGTTCCCACAAGGAAATCCCTCTTCCTGATGGGAGGGAGTGATCAGCAGAGACACACCCTGGGAACGCCCTGGAAACGCCCTAGGCTCCACCTGTGACTCCACTCCTGATTGTTTCCCACCCTCATTAAAATATAATCCTAAATTTTGTTTGTTTCAGCACAGTCGCTCTCCTCCTGTGCCTGTGCACTCCTGCATTTTGGGGATATATTTTCTTTTTAAAAACAAATCCTCCTCCTGCTTGCCTTTGTTCACGAGTTGTTCCTACATCCTGGAATGCCTTCCTGTGATGACTGACCTGCTCTCCAATAACACACTTACTAGGTCAGAGCAAAACAAATAATTGTGAAGCCCCCACAGTATTGGGGAAGCCTGCAAGGAGAATTAATGGCCATGGCACTGCTGGCTCCTGGCAACCACCGCAGCTGGCAAGGACGTCTGCCGCCAGAGGTAAGCGGTGTTTTTGTTCAAGCTGTGAGCCTTTCTGGTGTATGTATTTATGCAGGGTTTGAGAGAATTTAGAAGTGCTGCACGTCCTTTTCCCCTTCTCTACAAGTAGACTGGCAGGAAAATATATTTGTGAACCTAGCTTCTCGAGAGTAGAGACTCACAGGTTTTCTTTTTTTTAAAAATGAAATTAAAATATATTTCTTGTGAAAATACAAGTTATTTTTACTAAAACCTAAAATAAAATATATGGTTCTATTATTGATAAATATTAGTAAAATATTAATTTGTATGAGGATGTAGGAAATTAGGGTATATTGATTCCATCGGGCTTGCAGCTTACAGTTCAGAAATAAAAATATGTAGTGTGCAAGACGTTCATTTTCGGTTAGTTTAGAAAATCTCCCTATTTCAAAAAACAGTTAAAACCTCGTTCAACATTGCTCAATCAAAATTATAATGGCACCAAAGTTCCCATCATCTTTGTGCATTTGGGAGGCTAAGAATTGATCTTTCCCCTCTTGAAGACTCAGGAATTTTTTCCCCTTTTCACTATCAAAGAAAACATAGTGTGTATGAGCCCCTCTCTTCTTGCTGTACCAATGGCAATGAATAGTGACGGAAATGGACTCACTATGTGGTTTTAGAAACAGTTATAAATTAGTTATTTGTCTTAAGGACTGCCTATCTATTTGAGACTGTGAGGGAGAGTTCTTTCAGGAGAGAAGAATCTTGTTGATTTTGAAGAACTAGGTCATGTAGGTTTGCCAAAATTAGTGAAGTATCCTAGTTATCAAATATATTTTTATTAGTTTCAGGTGCACAAGACAAAGTAATACTTAGACATTTATCATTTATATCCCTCACACTGTGTGAACCCTTCTCCCCCCATCCACTACCCCTCTGACATCGCACACAGCCATTACATTTCCACTGTCTCGATTCCTAATGCTGTACTCCACTTGTAAGTATATACATACATATATATACACATATCTATATATATAAAATTAGAGTTGGCATTCATTATTGTTCAGCTTCAGGTGTACAGTGCCGTGATCAGGCATCCACATCATCCCTGAGGTGGTCTCCCAAATGGGACACGTGTCCATCGGATACCCTACAAAATCTTTACAACATTATTGATTACATTCCCCAAATCAATTTTCAAAACCCCGTGGCCATCTTATGGTTACCGACTGTTTTCTAATCCCCTCACCTTCCCCCTTATCCCCACCCCACCCATCTAGCAACCCTC
Organism: Rhinolophus hipposideros; assembly: GCF_964194185.1. Classification (NCBI taxonomy): domain Eukaryota; kingdom Metazoa; phylum Chordata; class Mammalia; order Chiroptera; family Rhinolophidae; genus Rhinolophus; species Rhinolophus hipposideros. Next base: position 94,697 of record NW_027669459.1, on the reverse strand, counting down.
AGTTTTTCCTCTTTGTCCCCAAAACTGTTTCTGATTAGTTCATTCACTTATTCTTTTCTTTAGATTCCATATATAAGTGAGATCATATGGTATTTGTCTTTCTCTGTCTGACTTATTTCACTTAACATAATGTTCTCTAGGTCCATTCCTGTTGTTGCAAATGGTAAGATTTCTTTCTTCTTTATGGCTGCGCAATACTCCATTGTATAAATGTACCACAGTTTCTTAATCCAGTCGTCTACCGATGGGCATTTCAGATGTTTCCATGTCTTGGCTATTGTGTAGAGTGCTGCAATAAGCATAGGAGTGCATAAAGATTTTTGAATTGGAGTTTTGGATTTCTCCGGATAGATACCTAAGAGTGGAATTACTGGATCATAGGGTAGTTCCATTTTCAGATTTTTGAGATACCTCCATACTGTTTTCCATAGTGGCTGCAGCAATCTGCAATCCCACCAACAGTGCACAAGCGTTCCCTTTTCTCCACATCCGCGCCAGCACTTGTTGTTTGTTGATTTATTGATGATAGCCATTTTGACTGGGGTGAGGTGGTATCTCATTGTGGTTTTTATTTGCATTTCTCTGATGGTTAGTGAGGTTGAGCATTTCTTCATATGTCTGTTTGCCATCTGTATGCCCTTTTTAGAAAAAATATCTCTTCAAGTCCTCTGCCCATTTTTAATTGGGTAGTTTGTTTTTTGGGAGTTGAGTTGAGTGTTTTTTTTATAAATTTGCGACATTAACCCCTTATCAGATATATCATTGGCAAATACCTTTTCCCATTCATTGGGATCCCTTTTTGTTTTATTGATGGTTTCCTTTGCTGGGAAAACACTCTTTAGTTTGATGTAATCCCACATGTTTATTTTTTCTCTTCCCTCTCATGAGGGGATATGTCCACAGGTTTTCTTTAATGAAGTGATCACTTCAATAGGGCCTGGAGGAAATGTGCGTGGGAAACCAGTTTGGCGAAAGTACTCACATGTGTACTCACCTGTGTGTTCAGATAAGAGAACACACCAGAGCTGGACCATGGACCCCAGATCCAGACCTCTAAATGGACCATTGTCCCACATAGCCAGACACTAGGGCCTGAGTAGGACACCTTACCAGGGACCCTGGACCCTAATCTCCAACCCTGACCCTCCCTTCCCGCCTTCCCTTCCAGAGATGGTCATTTTTTGTGTCTCTATGTCTCTTGTGTCATTGGTCCTGACAAGGAAATACCACAGTGACAGAAAGCCTTTGGCTTCCTTGGTCAAGCTGTCAAAAGGCTTTTTGGTTTGAGTAGCTATTAAAATCCTACCATCAGTGGCCAGAGTATGGATCCTTTGAATTGGAAAAACTTCTAAATTGGAAAATGTGTTAGAGAACTCTCATAACAAAGCTGTTTTTTTGGACCCTAGAGATAGACCACATGTTTAATACTAACGGATACAAGGAAATTTAACTATTCTTAAGATTTTGAATTAGTTCTTCAGCTTCTTGGGTCTTAATAGATGCTAATGTCAACATTAGATTTAAAATACGCAGAAGAGAAAATCAAGAGATGTGTAAGTGTTAAAAATCTTTACGGAGATTTAAGATTTTGAGAACTGGTATGTTGAAACTGGCTTGAAAGGATTTAATAACCAATCAGAAACCTGAGAAAAATGGAAGCTGATTTTTCAGTCCGATAGACATGAGAAAGTCTCAGCATCACCCTGGACCCTCTGCTGAGTAGATCTGAAATGGAAACAGAGCCCACAACTGTCCCAGGCCCGCTGAGGTAAATAAAATAAAAATTTCAAAGGGGCAGTTTTAACAATACAAGCCTCCCCTTTCCAGCCTGGCTCCCCTTTCCCAGCCTCCTGAAAGACTATGAAGCACAAATAAAACCCTGAGCACAATCCCCTTAGCAGTAGACAGGAAGACTCCATGCAGGAGCCTCACAAAACTTTACCTGCCAGGTGTGTTTAGCTTTTCCCGAATTACGTGTAAATCTCCCATTTTTACGTCTAAAGCCTAAGAGCCAACTGCCACCTTTGTCTAAAATGTTATATTTACCTGATTTCTCCTCACTGTCTTTGGAATTTGTGTGTGTGTGTGTGAATTCTAGGTGCTCATAGATTACAATTCCTGGTCTCTGTCAGCAGTTGGACAGAAGATAGCAGGGGTGCGAGGCCTTTGTCTGCTTTCTGAATTTAGGTAGGCAGAAAAAGTATCTGTGCAGCTACTTCCTGCACCTAGAGACTCGAGGGTTTTCTGTATTCTTTCCTCCCTGAGATGTTCTTTATTCTTTCCTCCCAGAGATGTTCTTTGTTTCTTGTGTCTGTGTCTTGCGTATCCTTTGCCCTAAGAAGGAACTACCATGGGGACAGAACACAGGCACAGGCTCCAGTAAGACTGTCATTGGAGCCGGCCCCACTGGCTGGGGAGTTAAGTGTTTCTCTCCAGACCCGTGTCTGCAGAGACAAACTTTGCTGTGGGTCCCTCTCTAAAAGTCTCTTTAGGTTTTTCTTTCCTTCTTGTTCTGAGTCCTGGGAGCTTGGCTTTGTGACCAAGGAAGCTAATCCTCTTTGGTCCCCACCTTCGGCCAGGTGCACTTACTCCATTGCACCTGGTGGCCAGTGAGATAAGCTGGGGTTCCCAGTGCACCTCTGCCTGGCTGTGCCAGCTCCCAGGGGACTGTGTTCTGAGGGGCCTCTGCCCATAAGGGGCATCTGTCCCCCCCAGCCTTCCTTACCCTTTAGTGCTGGTCAGATCCCGGTCTAGTAGCACCTGCTCGGGGCCACAGATTAGTGGGTTTGGGGCTGGAGGTGCCTCACATTTTGTGGGAGACCTGAGACACTCTGTCCACCCCACCATCCCTACTGCCTATGTGATGAAGGTCTGTGCTTTGTCTGACTGTCTTTGGGGGTGACCCTTTGGCTCTGGGGGGGCTGCTTCCTCTGCACTCGGTGTGGAGGGGCCTCTGGCTTCCTGGCCTGAGCTGTAAAGAGGCTGCTTGGTGTCTCACTATTTAGACCTCACTGTCCACATCAAGACGATGGGTCCTTGGAATGGGGAAAACTTATAAATTTACATTGTGTTATAGAACTCTTGTGACAACCAGCTGTTTTCTTGGTAAAACATCGTGTGTGTTCTCTATAGTTGTTACTAACTCTGTTAATTTGTGATCTCTGTGTGAAACCAGTTTGTGTTTGTGTGTGGTAAGACGTTTTGTAGCTCCGTACGGTGTTACCAGTTTGTGATATTTGATTGGCTTGAACAAGTTAAATGATTATATAAAGTAAGAAATAAAATACAAACAAACAGAAATACTTTATGATCTGGTGAAATAGTTGATGTTAAAGCTGGTTTTAGTTTGGTTTGATTACACAGTCATGCGTTTGAAAATTATCAGCACAAAATACAATTTTTTCTAACTGGGTTTATAAAAATTAGTTATCTGTTAAAAATATGTCAAGAAAATAGCTTTGGTCATTACTGACTTTGAAATCTCAAAGTTTTAACTACTATATCAAATAGGTACAATTAAAATAAAAGGTAAACTTTTAAGTGATAATTACATTGTATATATACATGGAAAAGATTTTCCAGGTGTCTTTGGTAATTGGAAATTATAAAGTTTTATCCTATAAATTAAACGATGCATCATTATTGAATGTCTAGAGCATTTCCAAGTAGCAGAATAATGAAACACTAAGTACTGAACATTGATTTATCAACTTTTTTGCTATTTATTGTAGATGAACTAAATATTTTTGGGTGTATTAGTAAACATGTCTTCTGCCACGTTAGAATTTTTGTGCTAAGAGGAAACATATTTCTAGAAGTTATGAAATATGTTCATAATTGCATCAAGCTAAAGAATCCTGGTGTAGCTGCAGGATTGGTCACTTAGTTTCCACTGCTGATTAAGATGGACATTTGAATTGTTTAAGTCTCTGCTATTGTGAAGAGCGCTTCTGTGGATTCATGTATCCACCTTTAACAACTGTTTTCAATTTGGGGGGTATATTTCTAGAAGTGGGTCTGTGGAGCCACATGGGCATTTTTTTGTGGGGTGGAAATTTCCAAGTGTTGTATGCAGAAGCCACACCATTGTAATTTTTCACGTTCAATGTTTAAGGGTTCTAATTTTTCTACAATGTTGCTGCTGTTTGTTAGTTTTAGTTTCTGGATTATAGCCCTTCTGGTACTATGTGAGGGGGTATCACATGTGGTTTTCATTTGCATTTGCATCAGGACTGAGGATGTGGAACATCTTACTGTGCTTGTTGACACTTTGCAGGTCTCATCTGGAGAAGGTTCTATTCAATTCTATTTTAAAATGTTAGTCATTTTCTTTTTTTGTTCTTGAGTTGTAAAAGTTCTTTGTCTCCTGGATAGCAGACTATTATTAGATATATAATGCGTACGTATTTGGTTCCATTTTATGGCGTGTCTTTTCGCTTTCTGGATTGCTTATTTTGATGCATGTATGTTTTTAATTTTGAGGAAGTCTAATTTATCTTTTTTTTTTGTTGTATGTGCTGTCATATCTAAGAAACCATCGCTAATCCAAGGTCATGAAAATGTATCTCCACGTTTTGTTTGAGAGTTTATACTTTTGCTGCCTGTATTTAAGCCCTTCATGTATTTTAAGTTTTGTGTGTGGTGTGAGGTTGGGGTCCAATTTCATTTCTCTTCATTTGGATGGTCATTTGTTGGAAAACCCTTCTTTCCCCAATGTCAGGGTGTCTGGCCTTTGTGGGTCTGGACATGGCCCTGCGACCACCTTCCTGCATGGGAGCAGTACAACTGCGGCTGAGTTTCTATTTGACGCCAACAGCATGGTAGGATATAACATGCGTGCATACATCCACCTGAAACCTTGACTCCGACGCCGAACGCCGAAACGTGGCCTCACCTCGCCTGTAACTACTCATCCTGAACGCATGAAATACCTAAATCATGTGGTGGGACAACTGGACATTTCATTACAGAAAGTTTCAGTTCAGAAACTGGTGGCAGTCCTCTCAAATATTGAAAGGGGTGAGGTCCTTAAAAGATGATAATTGATATTGATTGTGACAAGACTGCCAAAAATGACAGTCCACTCAGAGAAAAGGCTCAGAAAGGTCTCCAAAATGAAACTCGTTCTGTGTTCAGACAGATCACAGCTACAGTGGCATTCCTGCCACTATTGGAAGTTTCTTGTTCATTTGATCTACTGATTTATACAAATATTAGGTTGTGCCTGAAAAATGGGAAGAGTCAGGACTATAGTTGATCACCAATTGTGAGCAAGTCTGCCTTCCTGCCTCACTGCCATCATCCAGAGTAAATCGCATGGTGGCCTACAGACTCCCTGGTAATGCCTGAAGATGAGAACACTAACGTAAATCCTCAGATGTGCTTCTCCTGAAACCAAGTCAACTGTAGTTCATATATTTTATAGCTTAACTTTTAGATGGGGGAAAACTTAACATACTTTACAGGACTGTGCATGATTGTCCCATTTTGGGGGTATCTGTTTGGCTTTCGAGGGTGTTGCCACAATTTTTTGCAAACTGTTCGAAAAAGGGACCCAGCAGATTACTTTGGCCTTGTAATGTTAATTCCTTGAAGGTGGTGACTGTAGATAGGAAAAGTTTTGGTATGAAACAAAATGCTATCCCAAGTCACACCCTTTCATCAAGTGACTTGACTCAGAATACAGGTAGGGAAGTATTTAAAGATGAAACACAGTAAATGAACTCTGAACACTCAGAATCTTGGTTTAGGTCCTAAAGTATCTGATAATACATAGATAACAAAATATTGCCATTAAGTCCTTTTGCCATTTATTTCATTTGTATAGTAACCATACTGAAAAGAAATCTCCAACTATCGGATTGTAATTTATACAAATTACACTCACAAAACTAATATTTGTAGCGTTTAAATTCCGGTCATAGAGCACTTTTAAAAATGTCTTTCTGAGGGTGGCCTGTTAGCTCACTTGGTTAGAGCATGGTGCTGCTAACACCGAGGTTGCTGGTTAAATCCCTAATGGGCCACTGTGAGCTGCGCCCTCCTTACCAAAAAAAAAAAAAGGAACAGAAAAAATAGAAAAAAAGCGTATTTCTGTGTTTCATAAATTAAAGCTGTAAATGACAATGATAAATTTAATGTGTATGTTAAAAAATAATCTACTGATTTAGACCGACGGGTTTATTTCTGGGTCCTCAATACAATTCCATTGATCTCTATGTATATCTCTATGCCAGTGTCACCATGTTTTCCTTACTGTGGCTTTGTACTAATTACGAATTACGTTTGGGAAGGGTGAGCCTCCAACCTGATTTTGTTTTTGAAGATCCTTATGGCTCTTTTCTTCCCTGGAAATTTGCTGTGAATATTAGGATCAGCTTGCACGTTTTTCCACAAAGGCCTTGGGGCCTTTTCACAGGAATGACACTGAATCCTTACATCGCATCTGTTCTGTTGCCATCCTAACAATTTCCATCACCATGAGATGGCCTCACGTTTATGTAGGTAGTTTCCTTTAATTTCTTTCAGCAAACAAAGACATTATGTTTTGTAATTTTCAGTGTAGAAGCCTTGCACTATTCCTAAGTATTTTATCAACGTTGATGTTATTTAAAATGGAATTGTGTTCTTAAATTCTTTTTTAGATTACTCCTTGCTAGCGTATACAAATAAAACAGATTCCTCTGTATTGATATTTTGTCATTCAACGTTGAATTACTTTACTAGTAATAATAATTTTTTTGTTGATTCTTTTGGAAGTTATGTATTTAAGATGTGACCTGTCATCTGTGAATAGACAGTTTCAGTTTTTCCTTTCACATAAAGAACATTACTACAACTCTATAAGGGACATAGATCTGTGTCTTCTGTTTTTGTGACCTACTTCTGATTTGACTGGTTAGGGGCTATTAGTGTCCTAACAGGGCTAGGGTTGGGGCTGAGGGGCAGTGTGGTGCTGAGTCAGGGGTTAAAGTGAAGATTGTGGGTTACAGTTTGGTTATGGTTTATGTGTAGTGTTTATGGCTACATGTATGTTATATGGTTTATGAGATTGATTATGGATTACATGTATGGTTTATGGCTATGTGTTTTTGGTTATAGTTTATAGTCACGGTTTATGGATATGGTTCATAGTTTGTGGTTTCTGGAGATAGTTTAGTATTACGTTGAGGGTTTAGGTTACGGTTTATGCTGTTGGTTATGGTTTATGGTTGTAAGGTTTTACGTTTATGTTAAGGTTTAGATTTAGGCTTAGGGCTAAGGGTTTAGTGTTTAGGTTTTACAGGTTAGGTGTTTGGTTTGGGGTTAGGGTTAGGGCTCAGTGATGTGGAATCTGTTGCTTTCCTGACCCAGCATCTGTTCTCTGGCCCCAGTCCAGCACCTCAGCTTCCAGGGAACTCAGTGGCTTCCAGTCCTACCTGACATATCAAAATCAAGACTTCCTGGGTGCAGGATATGAGGACACTGGGTAGGGATCGATCTCAGGGGAACTTCCAAACTGCTTTGTCCCCTTTCCTTCCCTGTCCCAGGAGAGGGAACTCCAGAGCAATGTGACGAGAATAAGTGGGAAGATGAGGTCCTGGATGGATCATTGCTTAGTATTTTCCTTATTTTAGGGTCCATTTTGTTCATGGAAATCACCCATTTCGACGCAATAGGTGTATCTTAACTTTAGTTTTACTTTCTCCTCTCTTTCCAGAATTGTTACAATCAACGTACACATGTTGATGCATGACGGTTCACTGAAGTCTGTATTTTATTCAGATTCCTGCTTTCAGGCCCAGTCTCAGTGCTGACACCTCTGTCTGTCAAAGCCCGCACCAGACAGGTTAGTGGTGACAGCTGGGGGTACCTGGTGAGTGAACTGGGGTGTTATGATAGGAAATGAGACCAGGAGAAGAACATGAGGCCTGATAAAGTCGCAACACTGTGCTGATGACAGAGACTTTCCTCTCCAGCCCCAGTGAAGCTGCTGGTGGTTGTAGGCACAGGAAGTGACGGGGTTAGACCCCACCTTAGTTAGAAAGATGGAGCTGGTCCCAGTGTGCAGGTTGCCCTGGACGAGGGAAGGACGGCAGCAGGGAGACCCGTGAGAAGAGCGGTGAGAGGCGCTCTGGCCTGAGCTGAGACAAGGGCCTTGAATTTGGAGATGAGCAGGGTTTGGAGACCAGGAAGGGGCTGTGGTGAGCGCTGCCCTGTGGACAAAGCTGGCACAGATGCCAGAGTCAGCACTCAGGGGACTGGCTGTGTGGACACCAACAGGAGAGCGCATTCTGCCACCAGGAGACTATCTGCTAATAGTCCTTCTATTTGCTCATAGATCCTTCCAGCCCATGGAGGTAGAGAAAGGACTGAGAAGGGAAGAGGGAGGGGGAGTGAGGGCCCATCTCTGTGGGGCAGGAGCTGACCTGCATCACCTCACTGATCTCACAGCCACCCTGAGAGGGAGCCGTTATCCCCACCTGACAGGTGAGGAGACTGACTTCCCATGTCTTTGTCTGAAGTCACACAGCTAGTGCTTGGAGGAGACAGAAGCCAGCTCTGCGCCTGTCTGAGGCTCACGCACCCCTCCATAGGGAAGGTGTCACCCCAGACTCCATTCTGAGCAGCCAGGAAGCTCTTGTCAGTTGTGACCTCAGAGGAAGGGAAGATGGGGAGAAGCTCCCTCATGTCAGATCCTTCCTTCCAGACAACCTCACAGCTAATAGCTCACCAATGGTCGACTACCTCCTAGCCATCAGCCTCATTCCGCAGATCCATGGGGAGTATGCACACTGCATTTTTCCCCGACCCCAAGACACTTCCTCGGTTTTTCTCACATTCCCTAAGCTCCAGGAAACTTGGTCCATCTCAAACACCTGAACCTGTCAGACGTTGACAAACTGGGAAAGAGCCTTGCCACCATCTTCTCACCACATCCACAGCAGCAATTGCTGGATCACCCCTCCTGCTTTCATTTGTCTCAGCTGCAAAAACTGCTGAACCCCCTGTCCTGCCACTCCACCCAGGCTCCGTGATATGGCACCTGATTTCCACTCCACCTCGTTTTGACTTTGTAACATCCTGCAGGAAAAACTCAGAGACTAACGAACTGTGATCCCTACCCTCTCCTCTTTTCCTCATTGCGTGAACCACACAACTCCAACCTCACTCCAGCCCCTTCTCTCTCCCTCCAAATCCTCTCCGTTATCTCTACCTTTCTCCTTATCTCTACTTGTCCATTTTAGAGCTCCTTTTCTTTGATTCCATCACCTGATTTTCAACCCAAGAAGACTTGAGTCCCATTATTGTCTTTATTATATGACTCTTCCCTCTCATAACACTTTGCCTACCATTACCCCTTATCTCTACCCGGCTCACAAGCTAATTCTTCATCTTCCACATATGCTTGCCTGCTCACCAATTGTACAGGGACTTACATCCTAGGTTTCCTTTCTCCAGATATTGGGATCACCCCCAATAGTCAATTTCTACCTCTCCCCACATATACTCTCATGCACCAAAGATGGTCGTTCTCCTAATCCACTTTTAGTGTCACTGAACATCTCTGTGGGAGTAACGAAAGGAACGTTACGCAGGGAGTAACGCAGGGCTAGGAGTCTCCTTACATGAATTTCAAACCCTGCCACAGGATCTCAGCCAGGCCCAGAATCACAGACACCACCTCAGGAACCAAGTGGCGATCCGAGTTTACAGCTAAGAGTGGCTCTTGATTTGTTCTCCTCATAGGGCCTTTAACTATTATCTTTTATGGTCCTAGCCTTTGGTCTTTGCCTCTTCCACCTTTTCACCCAATTCCTGCAGAGCCTACTCCAGGTGTGCACAAATGGAGCTGTCCATAAAATGCTTCACCTACAACAACATTACCAGCCCCTTCCACAATGTCTCCCTCCTCTCTCCACCTTCATTCAGCCTGAAGAAACTACAGACTAGAGACACGATGGCCTTTCTACATTTTAATAACAAACAAGTCTGGAAGGGTAGGTCTCTGAATGTTAGAGACCTTCATTTAATGTTAGGTCTCAGAGACCTTGACTTACAGACAGAGCCATGTTGGCTGACCTACACAAACAGAGCCATGCTTGTAACAACAAAAAATACCACAAAAGAGCTACTAGCTTGCTGTCATTCAACATTTCATGTTCAAACAATGCTATCCTGTCTGCACAGCCCCTATAAAAACCTCCTCATCCCCTCTTCAGGACTGGAAGTCTCCTTTAGACATGCAGTCCGGATTGTAGCCATCTTTTGCACAGCCAATATACTGTTGCTCTCTTACAATAAAGCTTCCTTAACTTGCCTGACTGTGTGCATTCCATTTCCAGCCAACCTATCAAAGAATACAAGTGATTCTCAAGTGACTTTTATATAAATCATGTTGTAATAACATTGGTTTGGAAAGTTTGGTTGAAATATGCTCTAGATTTGAGAGCTGAGGATTTTTCAATGTAAAGGAATATGCCCCGCAATGTTTGCCTTCAACTTAGAAAAGCAGTCTTTTCTTAGATAAGAGCTTATGAAATGAGCTATTTCACTGTCTGCCTCTATTGCTAAAAATCTTTCTTGGTGATTGAGCATTACATTTGGTAACCTATAATATGGAATGCATATGATTCTTTCCTATCTATATCTACGTATCTATGTACGTATGTATCTATCTATGTGTGTGTATCTGACATTTAAATAGATACCCACACATGCATGTGTATATACTCATAAACACACAAAAGAATGTAAAGAAAAACATATTCACACTTATTTGTCTTACCCATCATTTTATGGTTCTAACAGATTACTTGCTATATATTGCAAACAAAATATCTCCAAATATGTGGTAAAAGATCATAGGTTTACAATAAAGAACTAACTATACGTGTCTGTCTCAATCTTGCCCTTCCTGTACAAGTCCAACACATGCCCTCCATCAGTTTTTCTTTTTGAGTTCTTTGGGTGATTAATGTTTATTCTCCAAATACTGCTTCTGTATCTAAACGTTATTCTGCAATTGATGTTATATTTTAACTATTGCCTTCCTCATATGATAGATGAGGATGATCTCCCTTACATCCCCTATCTACTCTTTTGGGTAATTTATTGAATCACTATTCTGATTTGTCAACTATGCAAATTCAAACAAGATACGTACACCTGCATTTCCTATCCCACAAACCAGAGCCAAAATCTCTTGACTTCACATTTCGTTAAGATGAGGACACCTGTAAGGCTCAGGAGGAGGCTGACGGTCGGTAAGTACATGAGTTCTCTCCCTACCCAAGAAGGGTGCTAGAATTCCATTCCCTACTCTGTAGGTCCATTGCTGTGACTCCTCTGCCCCACAAAAAGGAAGTTCTGTCATGAAATTTAAATGAATTATCTGTCTTTCATGAATTTATTACATCTGTAATATTTTTCTAAGCTCTCAATAATTATATATTCTATTGAATCTGATTTTTATCTCTGGACCACATTTTCCAAAAATCTGATCTTTTACTGGTTTTCTTGGTACTTATACTAACTCATTTCAGTATTTCCTGGATTCCTTAGTGTCCTCAAATTCATACATTTTGACATACATTTATACATGTAAATAGCTTCTAATATTTTAATATTTTAGATTTAGAGAAGAGCTACAAAAATAGTACACAGTGCCCTTATTTCCATTAGCTAGAATTTCCTAATGTTAGCATGATCAAAATTAAGAAGTAAACATTTTACCAGAGGGTAAGGGGGGAGGGGAGTGGTAGATAAGGGTAAAAGGGATCAAATATATGGTGATGGAAGGTGAACACACAATGGAATTTATAGATGATGTAATACAGAATTGTACACCTGAAATCCATGTAACTTTACTAACAATTGTCACCCAAACAAACTTCAATTAAAAAAAAGAAATAAACATCGGTACAATACTGTTTTCTAAACTCGAGACTTTATTTGGATTTCACCAGTTTCCCCTAAAGTGTTGTCTTTCTGTTTCAAGATCCAGTCCAATCCAATCTTTGATTGCCATAGTTCTCCTCTAATCTGTAATAGTTCCTCAGATTTTCCTTGACTTTCATGACTTTGACACATGTTAAGCGTAATTCTCAGCTATTTTATAGGAAGCTCCTCAATTTTGATTTTGTCTGATATATCCTTATAAGTACAATACAGTTATGGGTTTTTGAGATGACTATCAGAGAGGTGACACGCCCTTCTCAGTGCACAATTTCAGGGAGGGCATGATGTAAATCTGTATTATTACTGGTTATGTTAAACTTGGTCATTTTATTAATGTAATGTCTACCATGTTTTTTCATTGAGAAGTTCCTTTTTCCCCCTCGATAAATAATATTTAATGGAGATACTTTACGACTGAAAGATACTATTTTTCCTTAAATTTTTGACCTGCTGATTTTTTTGTTAAATCTTATCCAGATATCATATCCTTCAAGGCAGCATGCTGATCCTCTTAGTAATTCAAGTACTTCCCTGCCCCTCAACTAAGGATAGATCGTCTTGTTCTCTTCTCCAGCTGCAATCTCTTTTCACTAGTATTCTAAGAGCAAAGTGTTTGGTTCCCCTGTCCCACAGATCAAGGCTCCTATTCAAAAGAGGAGATAGAGAGAAAGTGTTCCAGTGGAGTTCAATGCTCCTTCTACAGCGGCGCTCTTCCCCATCACGTTTTTCACCAGGAGAAGCATTTCTTAGGATTCTCCAGCTCTTGTGTGAGTGCCTCCCAGGGTTCATGGAGAAAAAACCATGCGAAAGGATGCAGATTTCATTTCCCTGTGATTTGTTCCCAAGTTCTGATATCTCTCTCATTATTTTCAGGCTCACTCATATTATTTCACTTATATTCAAATATCTGATTGTACACATTTAAGAACAAAGAAACAAAAATATTTATTGCAAGCTCTATCTGTGGAGAAGGGGCTTGTGCATGACAGGCCCCACCTCAGAATGAGCATTTAAGACATAAGACAAAAATTCCTTCAGACCCTTTTTTTCCTTTACTTTGCCTTCCACAATATCAGAAATTAAGTTTTTACACTATAAGTTTTGCTCTATTCCACTCCTACTAAAAAAATCTTTTCATAGCCCTCTGTTGGTGAGGCGAGGCGAGGCGAGGCAAAAAAGCCATGACGTGACATCTCACTGTGATTTTCATTTTCATTTCTGTGATAATTAGTGATGCTGAGTATTTTTTCATATGTCTATTAGCCATCTGTATGTCCTTTTTGGAGAAATGCCTATTCAGGTCCTCTGCCCGTTTTTTAATTGGATTGTTTGTTTTTTTGTTGTTGAGTTGTATGAGTTCCTTACGTATTTTGGGTATTAGTCCCTTTTCAGAGGTGTTGTTTGCAAAAGTCTTCTCCCATTTGGTTGGTTGCCTCGTTATTTTGCCAATGGTTTCTTTTGCTGTGCAGAGGCTCTTTAGTTTGGCATAGTCCCATTCATTTATTTTAGCTTTTACTTCCCTTGCCTTTGGATTCAAATTCATAAAATGCTCTTTGAACCCAAGGTCCATAAGATTAGTACCTATGTTTTCTTCTATGAAGTTCATTGTGTCAGGTCTTATGCTTAAGTCTTTGATCCATTTTGAATTGATTTTGGTACATGGTGACAGATAGCAGTCCAGTTTCATTCTTTTGCACGTGGCTATCCAGTTCTCCCAGCACCATTTATTGAAGAGGCTGTCTTTCCTCCATTGTATGTTTTTAGCTTCTTTGTCAAAAATTACCTGTCCATATTTATGTGGTTTTATTTCTGGGTTCTCGATTCTATTCCATTGGTCTATATGTCTGTTTTTCTGCCAATGCCATGCTGTTTTGATTATTGTAGCCCTGTAGTACAAGCTAAAGTCAGGGAGTGTGATACCTCCAGCATTGTTCTATTTTCTTAAGATTGCTTTGGCTATTCGGGGTCTTTTGGGGATCCAAACAAATCTGATGATTTTTTGTTCTATTTCTTTAAAAAATGCCATTGGGATTTTGATGGGGATTGCATTAAATCTGTATATTGCTTTAGGTAATATGGTCATTTTAACTATGTTGATTCTTCCAATCCATGAGCACGAAATGTCTTTCCATTTCTTTGTGTCTTCTTCAATTTCTTTCATAAATGTCTTATAATTTTCAGCATATAAATCCTTCACATCCTTGGTTAAGTTTATTCCTAGGTATTTTATTCTTTTTGCTGCAATTGCAAACAGAATTGTTTTTGTATTTCTTTTTCTGAGATTTCATTGTTAGTATATAGGAATGCAATGGACTTTTGTACGTTGTTTGTAGCCAGCAACTTTACTGTATTCGTTGATTGTTTCTAATGGCTTTTTGGTGGAGTCTTTAGGGTTTTCTATATATAGCATCATGTCATCTGCAAAGAGTGACAGTTTAACTTCTTCATTCCCAATTTGGATGCCTTTTATTTCTTTCTCTTGCCTGTTGGCTCTGGCAAGGACTTCCAACACTATGTTGAAAAGCAGAGGTGATAGGGGACAGCCCTGTCGTGTTCCTGAACGTAGAGCAAAGGGCTTCAGTTTTTCACCATTAATTATTAGATTAGCTGAGGGCTTGTCATAGATGGCCTTTATTACGTTAAGGTATTTTCCTTCTATACCTATTTTATTAAGTGTTTTAATCATAAATGGATGTTGTATCTTGTCAAATGCTTTTTCTGCATCAATTGATATAATCGTATGATTTGTGTCCTTTATTTTGTTTATGTGATGTATCATGTTGATGGATTTGCAGATGTTGAACCATCCTTGTGCCCCGGGGATGAACCCCACTTGGTCGTGATGAATAATCTTTTAAATGCATTGTTGTATTCAACTTGTTAGAATTTTGTTTAGGATTTTTGCATCAGTATTCATCAGAGATATTGGTCTGTAGTTTTCTTTCTTTGTGCTGTCCTTCCAGGTTTTGGCATCAGGGTAATGTTGGCCTCATAAAATGAGATAGGGAGTACTGTCTCTTCTTCAATCTTTTGGAAGAGTTTGAGTAGGATTGGTATTAGATCCTGTTTGAAGGTTTGGTAGAATTCACTAGTGAAGCCATCTGGTCCCGGAAGGTTTTAGATGACTGATTCAATTTCCTTACTGGTGATCGGTCTGTTTAGATTTCCCAGTTCTTCATGGTTCAGGCTTGGAAGGCTATATTTTTATAAGAACTTGTCCATTTCTTGTAGGTTATTGAATTTGGTGGCATATACTCCTTCATAGTATTCTTGGATGATGCTTTGTATTTCTGTGGTGTCCATGATAACTTCTCCTATTTCATTTCTTTTTTTTAAAAAAAAAGACGAATTTTTTTAAAAAGTATTTTATTGGGGAAGGGGAACAGGACTTGATTGGGGAACAGTGTGTACTTGCAGGACTTTTTTCCAAGTCGAGTTGTTGTCCTTTCAATCTTTATTTGTGGAGGGTGCCATTCAGCTTCAAGTTGTTTTCCTTTCAGGGCCCTAGGCTTTGACCCGCCACTCCTTTTGCTGCCTCCCCGGCCCTTGTCCTTCGGGAGTGGCCCAGCCCACCTAATAAACCCACACCAGGGGTGGTGCTGTGGGGGCTGGAGGGCAGGGGGAGAGGAATTGGTGGCGCCACACAGCACTACAATCTCGCTGCCCCGACCCCACACGCAGGCCCTTCTTAGTACCCTTCCCTTTCACAAGCCTTCTGCCAGCAGCCGTTCGCCCCGCCCCCAAGGCCCAAACCCAGGTCTGCCTGCAGGCGCAGGCCTGCCTGGGCCTTGGGCGGCTTTCTCCAGCCAAGGACGTGCTGGTGCTTGGCACCTCGGGACCCAGCCCAGGGGAAGACCATGGCTCTGCCTGCACCTGGGCCCCGAGACAGAGACTCCAGGTGTCCCCCGACACCGGACCAAGGGGAACGCCACCCGCCCCACCCCACCGGATAGGTCCATCTCTGATGGCCGGCACCGCGACCCCTCCCCGCCCCCCTTTCATCTCCCTGGAGCGCCTGGGGCCCTCTGTTCCCGCCTGCCTCGGTGGCCCCGCCCACAACACCAAAAGAGCCAGGACACAATGGCAGGAGTAGGGAGCACACCTGCCCTCGGGCTCCAGGAGAGACCACCACAGGGGAAAAGCACGCAGGCGGGCATGCACACCACAAACACTAGGAGGGTGCCTGGAGCCGCTCCTCTCCTCCCGCTAGTGGGACCCCAGACGGGGCTCGGAGCCCTGCGGCAATCTGCGGACCCTGGAGGCCTGCCCCGGGGTCCCACGGTGACTGCCAGCGCCAGGGCACTGCCTCCATATCGGAGCCCAGCCCCGGGCACCACCGCACTCCGGTTGGGAAGCTGCCATTTCAACTCAACCTCAGTGCCTCTGTCCCAGTCGGTGTCCCATGCTGTGCGTCAGTCCCCCCTCCTCCCCAACTCCCAACCCTTGTTTGTCTGTCTTCTTCCACCTCCAGGGAAGTGGTAGAGGCCCCTTGGAGCCTCTGATGGCGCGAAGGGGCCTCGCTGCGGGCAAGGAGCCAAAGGCAGTCCACCCAGGCGGCGTTTTGAGGAGGCGGGAAGCAGGCGGGAGGTCGGGCCCTGGCGGAGCCGGCCAGCGGGGAGATGCTCCGGACACGAGCAGCCCGGTTCGCGCTCACCAGGCAGGACTGTCCGCTGCTCTTGTGGCGCTGTGGGCCTGCTCCCAGCGTCTATGGCCACAGCAGCTTGAACGCGCCTGATCTCCTTTGATCTGGGAATCTAAGCAAGGTCGTGCCTGGTTAGTACTTGGATGGGGGACCGCCCGGGAAACCGGGTGCCCTAGGCTTCGGCCCGCCACTCCTTTTGCGGCCGCCCCAGCTTTTGTCCTTCGGGAGTGACCCAGCCAGCCTAATAAACCCAGGCCAGGGGTGGTGCTGTGGGGTCTGGAGGGCAGGGGGAGAGGAATGGGTGGCGCCACACGGCACTACAATCTCGGTGCCCCGGCCCCACGCAGGCCCTTAGGCCCGGGATCCCCCCCCACGGACCCCCTTCTTAGTCCCCTTTTCTCCCGCAAGCCTTCTGCCAGCAGCCGTTCGCCCCGCCCCCAACGCCCAAGCCCCGATCTGCCTGCAGGCGGAGACCTGCACGTGCCTTGGGCGGCTTTCTCCAGCCAAAAACGTCCTGGTGCTTTGCACCTCGGGACCGAGCCCAGGGGACCACCATCGCTCTGCCTGCACCTGGGCCCCGAGACAGAGACTCTGGGTGTCGCCCGACACCGGACGAAGGGGAAGGCCACCCGCCCCACCCCACCGGATAGCTCCGTCTCTGGTGGCCGACACCGCGACCCCTCCCTGCCCCCCTTTCATCTCCCAGGAGCGCCGGGCGCCCTCTGTTCCCGCCCGCCTCGGTGGCCCCGCCCACCTCACCAAAAGAGCAGGGACAAAAGGGCAGGAGTTGGGAGTGCACGTGCCCTCCGGCTCCAGGAGAGACCAGCACAGGGGAAAAGCAGGCAGGAGGGCATGCACACAACCCACACTAGGAGGGTGCCTGGGGCTGCTGCTCTCCTCCCGCATGCGGGACCCCGGGCGGGGCTCGGAGTTCGGCGGCAATCCCCGGACCCTGGAGGCCTGCCCCGGGGTCCCAGGGTGACTGCCAGCGCCCGGGCACTGCATCCGCTACGGATCCCAGCCCCGGGCACCACGGCACTCCTGTGGGGAAGCTGCCACTTCAACTCAGCCTCAGTGCCTCTGTCCCAGTCAGTGTCCCATCCTGTGCGTCAGTCTCCCTCATCCCCAACTACCAACCCCTGTCTGTCTGTCTTCTGCCACCTCCAGGGAAGTGGTAGAGGCCCCGTGGAGCCTCGGATGGCGCGAAGGGGCCTCGCTGCGGGCAAGGAGTAAAAGGCAGTCCACCAGGTGGCTTCTTGAGGAGGCGGGGAGCAGGCGGGAGGCGGGGCCCTGGCGGAGCCGGCCTGCGGGGAGATGCTCCGGACGGGAGGAGCCCGGCAGCCTGGTTCGCGCTCACCAAGCAGGCCGGTCCGCTGCTCTTGTGGCGCCGGGGGCCTGCTCCTAGCGTCTATGGCCACAGCAGCTTGAACGCGCCCGATCTCGTCTGATCTGGGAAGCTAAGCAGGGTCGAGCCTGGTCAGTACTTGGATGGGGGACCGCCCAGGAATACAGGGTGCCCTCAGCTTCGGCCCACCACTCCTTTTGCGGCCGCCCCGGCCCTCGTCCTTAGGGAGTGGCCCAGCCCGCCTAATAAACCCACACCAGGGGTGGTGCTGTGGGGGCTGGAGGGCAGGGGGAGAGGAATGGGTGGCGCCACACAGCACTACAATCTCGCTGCCCCGGCCCCACGCAGCTTGTCAATTGCTGCACAAACAATTAGCTGGGATTCTTTGAAAGATTCCTGTTGAATTTGTTGATTAGGTTGTGTAAGGCTTGAGGCGAGATAGTGAAGCTAAGAGAGTCAGGCAGGTTGAGAAAAGTGAGGGCTTTATTCTGCGCTCCCAGGCAAGGTTCAGCGGTCCGCAGATGGGGCTGGTGAAGTGGCTCCCAGGGCAGAGGAGGGAGGCAGATATGCGATTTGGGGGAGGGGGTTGGCTGAGTGAGGTGGGAGATGAGCAAGCCCCCACCCCCAGTGCAGATAGGGCCCCAGTGGCTGTGTCTGGAGTTGTTTATTGCACCAAGGTCTGCTGCCTCTTCTGGGAAATGCCAGGGGCCCCAGTTTCCATCATGCGAGGAGGGGTCTGACTTGGCAGAGGGGTATGACTTTGCTCCCGGCCTCTTTGACCATGCCCTTATCTGACCTAATAGGTTGAGGAATATGGCCATGTTAACAGTGTTCAGACCAAAATCGTGGAATATTTTCCCAAGTAGGTTGTCTTTAATTTATTTCCATCAGTTTTGCAGTTTTTAGAGAATAAGTTTGGCTCTTATTTTGTTAAATATATTCCTAAGTATTCTATTATTTTTGATGCTGTTGCAAATTGAGTTGAAGTATACAGAAATGCAACTGGTTTTTATATATTGATCTTGAATCCTGCAAATCTGCTGACTTATACATGCAAATACAGCTGGGCCTTGTTCAGAGTTGTTTCCTTATAACTTGGGTGACTTGTGGTAGGAAGGCACCTCTTGTTTATAGCAGTCAGCCTGTGGTAAAATTGGTTTCCTTATATGTGGTTTCACTTAAAGCGTAAAACTTACCCATGATGTTAAGTGAGGACTTACTGTAGTTCTTAAGTGGAATTCTCATAATGTCGTATACTACAGGTTATGTAATCTGTGAATAGAGAGCATTTTGCTTCTGTCTTTCCAATATGAATGGCTTTTATTTCCATGTCTTACCTAATTGCTCTGGATAAAATATTCAGTACAATATTGAATAGAACTGGCCACAGTTGTCATCCTTTCGAGTTCACTGTCTTAGGAAGAAAGCATCCAGGCTTTCACTCTTAAATATTATGCAAGTTATAGCTGTTCTATAGATGCTCTTTTCAGGTTTAGAGAATTATCTCACATGCTTAGTTGGTTGAGGTATTTTTTTTGTTGTTGTTGTTGATTGTTTTTGTTTTTTGTTTGTTTTGTTTTTCATGAAAAGGCATTGAATTTTGTTAAATGCTTTTACTGAAGTTGTAGCAATGATCATGATAGTGTTTTTTTTTTAATTAATATGATGTGTTACATTAAGTGATGTTTGAGTTTTAAATCAACTTTGTATTTCAGGGATATCTCACATGGTCATGGAATATGCTTTTTTTCTGTATTTTGCTGAATATGATTTGCTAGTATTTTGCTGAGGATTTTTACATCCACTTTCATAAGAAATATTAGCCTTTAGGTATATTTTCTTTTGATGTGTTTGGTTTGGAATCAGTGTAACACTGGTCTCATAAAATGAGTTGAGATACGTTCCCTCGTCTACCTTTTGGAATAGTTTGTGAAGAATTGGCATTAATTCTTTAACCTTTGGTAGAATTCAGTGAGAACTTCTGGGCATTTCTTTATGACTCATTTTTCGTTACCTATTCATATCTTTACTTAATCGGTTTATTTCTTCTTGAGTCAACTTTGTTAGTTTGTGTCTGTCTAGGAATTATTATTTCATCAAGTTATCTTATTTGTTGGTGTACAGTTTTTCATAGTATTCCTTTATTATCTTTTTATTTCTGTAAGGTAATGCCCCCTTTTTTGATTATGATTCTAGAATTGAGTCTTCTCTCTTTTTCTCTTGATCAATATAGCTAAATGTTTATCAATTTTGCTGACATTTTTATTGATTTTTCTCTATTATTTTTCTCTTCTCTCTTACACTAATTTCTGCCCTAATATATATTATTTCCTTCACAATTTCTTTAGGTTTAGTTTGTTCCTCTCTTTTCAGCATTTGAGGATGAAAGGTTAGATTATTGACTTGAGATATTTCTTTTTCTTAATATACATATTTTATAGCTGTATATTTTCCTCTAAGTACTGTTTTAGATGCATCAGAAAACTTTATTTATTTTGTCTTTATTTTTATTCATTTCAAAATATTTTTTATTTTTAGGATTTCCTTTGTGATTTATATTTTGACCGATTAGTATATATTAGTGTGTTGTTCTGCTGCTAGTTCTGCTTTTATTCCATATTGTCAGAAAACATAATTTGTGTTATTTCTTTTCTTTTAAATTTAATTTTTTTATGGCCTAGCACAATGTCTATCCTAGAGAATGTTCCTTGGGTACCTGAAATGAATGTCTAACCTGCTATTGATGTATTGTTATGGTTATTGGCTTATTTGCGTGTTCAGTACATGTTTGCATTACTTTCCTGAAGCCTATTTTTCCTCCCCCACTGTTAAGCCTCTATTGTTACTCCCCAAGGAGGTGCAGCTTTGCATGTAACTACAGTCACCATAGGATGACAATGGTTTTGGTCGTGAATTTTTGATCTCTGAACTCGAACCCGAACTCGAACTCAAACGCGGACAATCCGAACCTGTAGGAAACCGTGCTGAAGTGCTAGCAGGTGTTGCTTTGTGAAATGTTGAACCTTTGACTTCCTTGAGTGGTTTGTGCCCCCAGCAAGGCAAAACTTGCTACTCTGAGAACACAGAACCAGACAAGGTCAGGAAGTGTGGAGCTGGACAAAAAACAAGCCCTTGTGTATCCAAACATTGTAACTACTAGATTGCAGACTAAAAAGACTGTTACTTTTTGATGCCCAGAGGATACAAGCTGCAAAAATAAACTTGGGCTGAGGCATTCTACTTAGAACTCCAGCAGTCTACTTAGAACTGCGGCAGTCTACTTAGAATTGCCTGCCCTCCCGATCCCATCTTTGTCTCTCTTCTTTTCTCTCAATCCTCACTCCCCACTTCAGGGACTGTTCCTCTCGTGGGCAGGCACCGACAAGTGGCGCCCGAACAGGGACCTGAATACTGGGGATAAAGTGAAGGACACCGCACGGAGCTGAGACGCGTCGCATAAGGTAAGGGGTGCGGTGAGACACCACGGTCAGGAGTAAAAAATCATGGGAAGGGTAACAGCAGAATGTCTTTTACTCAAATGTTAAAAAGTGTGCTAAACGGACTGGACCCCCAGGATGAGGAGGGCCTAGATGGGGAGGGGCCAGTGAGGGTGGTAGACGGTGCAGTGACAAGACAGCAGAGTGGGGCTGAGACATGGCAGAGGGGCCGGACGAGGCCTGAGGCCACCGTCCCGGGCGGGGCGAAGGTGGAGGAGACCAAGAGCCCGTCACTTCTCTGACGGGCCCTCCTGCCGCCACCCCGCATCCCTGGGACGAGCCGCGGGCCTCGCCTCCACTACGGCCACCGCCGAGGAGTGGGAGCCACAGTGCGAGCCTGTGAAGCGCGGGGATGCGATATCCAGCTCCGGGGCAGGGCTGCCCGAGCCTGCGGGCTGCGAGACGCTGGAGGCCAGAGGCCACGGCGCCGCGGGAGAAACCCGCGCAGCTGAGCGCCCGCGAGGACTCCCGGCAGGTGCACGCGTGGTTGTGGCAGTCTTATTGCGGCTACCTCACCTGGCACAGCGGCCTGGCCGCCTTCCCAGCTTACTGTGGCCCCGCAACAATGCTATGGGGCGCTGCCGCAGTTGGTCCCCCACCAGAGAAATCCATTCAGGAACTCTTCCCAGCAACCCCGGGCAGCGCAGGATTGGACCTCAGTAGCGCCGCCTACACAGTACTAACACCTGAGATGGGAATGCGAGCTATTCCTACAGGGGTCTTTGGGCCTCTGCCTCCACAGACTGTGGGACTCATCCTAGGAAGGAGTAGTATTACCATGAAAGGGATATTGGTTGCTCCGGGAGTTGTGGATATGGATTATACAGGAGAGATCAAGATTACGACACATTCGCCTGGAGGCACTTCAGTGATCGATAAGGGCCCACGCATAGCACAATCATTGTTAATTCCACATGTCAAACCGGGTAAAACAGCAGGCCATAAATCCCGAGGCGACGCGGGCCTTGGTTCATCAGATGCTTATTGGGTCCAGGCCATTCACCACCAGGCCAGAATTACCACTATCCATTAATGGCCGTTCCTTCATGGGCCTTTTAGACACGGGGGCCGATGTCTCTGTTTTAACTGCAGATCAGTGGCCTAGCCACTGGCCAAAGCAGCAAACACTAACCCAGTTACAAGGCATAGGACAATCTCAGTCACCACAACAGAGCAGTGATATATTGTTGTGGAAAGATCAAGAGGGACATGAAGGATCCTTTCAACCATACATAGTGGCAGGATTGCCTGTCAATCTATGGGGCAGAGATGTCATGAGTCAGATGGGAGGTTACCTGTACAGCCCTAATCAACAGGTCACTATGATGATGTTCGATCAGGGACTTCTGCCTAGAGATGGCTGAGGTCCTTCTGGACAAGGGAGAAAAGAGCCTATCTTTCCCTCGCCCTTACCACAAAGAGCTGGCTTGGGATATTTTTAACGGGGGTCACTACTCCTCCTGTACCCCATGCAGATGCTATCACTTGGAAAAGCGACACACCTGTTTGGGTAGAACAGTGGCCCCTATCATCAGAAAAGATACAGGCTGCAAGGTTGCTGGAACAGGAGCAACTCGATAAGGGACATACAGCACTTTCTAACTCTCCATGGAAATCTCCCATATTTGTAATTAAGAAAAAATCAGGTAAATGGAGGTTGTTACAAGATTTGAGAAAAATAAATGAGACTATGGAGCTCATGGGGGCTTTACAACCGGGATTGCCTAATCTTTCTGCTATACCCCAAAACACATATAAGATAATCCTGGCTTTAAAGGATTGTTTTTATACCATACCATTGTGCCCCAAGGATTGTAAAAGGTTTGCTTTAAGTAACTTACAAGAACCTATGAAGAGATATCAATGGCTGGTGCTGCCTCAAGGTATGGCTAATAGCCCTACTCTATGTCAAGAATGTGTGGCAGCAGCGTTAGAGTCTACCCCGTCTCCCCACATACAATCCTTAATCACACTCTTTGTTCTAAATTTTTTAAACCTGGATGCGCGTGGCAGATCTGCCGCAGATCGCTTCTGGCATCCTAACACTCAACAAGATTATGCCCAAGTGAGATGGCAGGATCCAGTTACTAACCAGTGGCATGGGCCAGACCCAGTCCTAATTTGGGGACGAGGGCATGTTTGTGTTTATTCACAGGACAATGGAGGTGCGCGGTGGCTGCCTGAGAGGTTGGTGCGGCTTGCTGATGAGCCTCTTCGAGATCCTGTTGGTTGCGCAGATGCCTCAGGGTGAGACATACTGGGCATATGTTCCTGACCCTCCCATGCTACACCCCACTGTGTGGAACGGGCCTGAAGTCATTGGTGGGACAAATGACACTAGGCTATTAGGACATCCATTTGCTCCTGCCGTCCTACAAGCTGTTGGATTCAATCATACCGGCTTAGGCATAGGACTCCTCATATGCTTCGCAAAGACTGTCAACGTTACCGGATGTTTCCGTGTGGGCAGCCAGACAATTCACGGAGACAACCTAGGACAGAGTGTCACATTCCATCAGCCAGCAGGATGGAAAAACATCAGGGATAAAAACCCACCTCCACCACAAGCCCATGATCCTTGCAGTGAGGAGAACAGAAAAAATAGCAGATCCATCCTTTGGAGACAATGTTATAAAGAACCCGGGGAATATAGTGTCCCTGGGTTTAATCAAGCTGTTATAGATGGTCCGGAGGCCATGACACAGGTGCTGATGTCCAACATGGGACTAAGACTGGAGTGGTTGTGGGATTATGGTATACCTCCCGGCCCCAAAGACATATTTGGAAACTAGTGGGAGCAATGGATACAGTGACTATGAGTATGGACGAGGGACGAGGCAAGGTAGAAGGCAATACCACTGCTTGTGTCAAGGCTCCATATGTGCTTATGATTGGAAATTTTAACATCACCCATATTGACAGGGTCCAGTTTAATGTATCTTGTATACAGTGTAACCTAAGTAATAGCATCAATTGGTCAAATGACAAAAGTAGAGCTGTAGTTCTCCACTGACCCTCTTTCATTATGGTACCTGTTAACATTTCAGGTCCTTGGTACTCGGACCTCAGAGGAGAATTCCCCTCCTTTCTAGCTCTGTTCCATTTGCTACTGCCTTTTGTAATAATCTTTGTTGGTGTTCCTCTATTCATGTGGTTTACTCCGTTGCTCACAAAGGTAATACTCAAGGGCTTCATCGATCTCCAAACAAAGGTTCATGAGTTGAGATTATCTGCCCAGGTCCACCGTGTCGCTGACACCCGTGTATAAAGCCCCTACAATGGGTCGGCAGCCAAAGATGGGTAAGGATTTGGTAAGAATGTACATAACCTAAGACAGGAACCGTTCGCTAGAGGGATGGTCTCCTATGACGGGTAAATGGACATATCTGTACCAACCACCTAAGCCAGGCGCAACCCTTGTGTTAATTTTATATAAAAAAGGGGTACCTGTGGGAAACCGTGCTGAAGTGCTAGCAGGTGTTGTTTTGTGAAATGTTGAACCTTTGACTTCCTTGAGTGGTTTGTGCTCCCAGCAAGGCAAAACTTGCTACTCTGAGAACACAGAACCAGACTAGGTCAGGAAGTGTGGAGCTGGCCAAAAAACAGGCCCTTGTGTATTCCCTTTATTGTAACTACTAGATTGCAGACAGTTCTGTTACTTTTTGATGCCCAGAGTATATAAGCTGCAAAAATAAACTTGGGCTGAGGCATTCTACTTAGAACTGCGGCAGTCTACTTAGAATTGCCTGCCCTCCCGATCCCATCTTTGTCTCTCTTCTTTTTTCTCAATCCTCACTCCCCACTTCAGGGACTGTTCGTCTCGTCGGCAGGCACCGACAGTTAGTGTAGCCACAGCAGTTATATTAGTGGCCAGTGGCTCACTGGTTACAGCTGACGGCCAACTAGCCACAGCTGACGGCCATCCAACCACAGTTGATGGCCATCTACTACCTGAGCCAGCACCCCTCCACGTGAGGCCGAGAGCCTGGAAACTGCTCTCTGGGGCTCTGTCGTGCGGGGTACCCTGCTCGCTGCGCCATTTGTCGTGCAGGGTCTCAGCTCCCGCTCCCCGCCCAAGAACGCAGGACACGGTAAGGCCAAAAAGGAACACCCACGGAGCCATAGATAGGGGAGTCAAACCAATATATTCTCGCTGGCGGCTGGGCTGGAGACACAGGAAGTAGGATCTACATAATCTGCCTAACAGCAGTCCGCGCTTGCCAGCCACCATCTTCTTGCTAGCCCCCATTCCTTTTTGCTAGCATAGCCACAGCCGTTATATTAGTGGCCAATGGCTTACGGGTTACAGCTGACGGCCAACTAGCCACAGCTGCTGGCATCTGATCACAGTTTATGGCCATTTACTACCCGAGCCAGCACCTTTCTATGTGAGGCCGAGAGCCTGGAAACTGTTTTTTGGGGTTTTGTCCCCACACTCCACCCCTACAGGTTCTCGCCTCACAATCTACGCGACAAGTGTCTTCCGCGAGGGTCCCTGTGCGAGGAGCCTGGAGGTGAATGCAATATCCTGGACACAGCCAGGCTCTCTGAGCACAGCCAGGGTTTCTCAGGGCACCACCAGTACTTCTGGGCACAGCCAGACTTCCTGGGCTTCTTAAGGTACCACCAGTCTCCCCGGGCACAGCCAGGGTTTCTCAGGGCACCACCCCAGTACTTCTGGGCACAGCCAGACATCCTGGGCTTCTTAGGGTACCACCTGTTTCCCCGGGCACAGCCAGCTTTTCTCAGGGCACTGCCACTCTCTCTGGGCACAGCCAGACTTCCTGGACACAGCCAGGGCCTCTCAGGGCACTGCCACTCTCTCTGGGCACAGCCAGACTTCCTGGACACAGCCAGGGCTCACAGGGCACTGCCACTCTCTCTGGGCACAGCCAGACTTCCTGGACTCAGCCAGGGCCTCTCAGGACACTGCCACTCTCTGGACACAGCCAGACTTCCTGGACACAGCCAGACTTCCTGGACACAGCCAGGGCCTCAGGGCACTGCCACTCTCTCTGGGCACAGCCAGACTTCCTGGACACAGCCAGGGCTCTCAGGGCACTGCCACTCTCTCTCTGGGCCTCTCGGGGTACTGTGCTGGAACAACAGTGGCTCACATCAAGGTGCTTACATATTATCAATGATGGCCAGTCAAGACACAAAAGCAAACATCCGCCAGTCCCACTACATGATGGTATGTTCCCAAACAGTCAAGCGTCCATTAAATCAGGGATAGAAGGCAATTCCTCATAGTCCATAGTCATTCGCCAGGGCTGTCCTGGGGGTGAGGGATGACCTTGACCTCACCCTCATCTCACAATGAGGACTCAGCAAGCGTTTCCTCCTGGGACAAGTCCCGCATCCAGGCTGCATCAGCAAGCAGTTCCCAGCCCACAGGGCCGCAACAACCTTCGCTTTCTCCGCTTTCTCCGGCCTCTGCTGGTTGGGGAACCATCCACATCTTCCCACCTCTCCACGGAAATCGAGCTCTCCGGCAGCTGCTCCTCCTGGTCTTCCTCAGACTGAGCTTTCATACGCACAAACTGCTCCACTGCCCTTTGGAGAGCTTTGGCCAGCACCGTATCCTGCCGACTACGCCATGTGTCACGCGGTGGACCCTGCTCGCTGCGCCATTTGTCGTGCAGGGTCTCAGCTCCCGCTCCCCGCCCAAGAACACAGGACACGGTAAGGCCAAAAAGGAACACCCACGGAGCCATAGATAGGGGAGTCAAACCAATATATTCTCGCTGGCGGCTGGGCTGGAGACACAGGAAGTAGGATCTACATAATCTGCCTAACAGCAGTCCGCGCTTGCCAGGCACCATCTTCTTGCTAGCCCCCATTCCTTTTTGCTAGCATAGCCACAGCCGTTATATTAGTGGCCAATGGCTTACGGGTTACAGCTGACGGCCAACTAGCCACAGCTGCTGGCATCTGATCACAGTTTATGGCCATTTACTACCCGAGCCAGCACCTTTCTATGTGAGGCCGAGAGCCTGGAAACTGTTTTTTGGGGTTTTGTCCCCACAGGCTCTGTCCCCACAACATATGATACAAAAATATTTTCCTGTAATAAGGATTTCACATGCCATATATTTTGGGATACAATTAACATGTTGTTTAAACAGCCCAGTAAATACACTTGTACTATTTATATTTTAGAGCTTATACTTTTTTTTCAAATCGTAGACGATTTCTAGTTTTATATTCTCAAGTAGATTATCAATAGGTGATAGAGGAACTTTTCGATTGAATTTAGATTCAAATTCAGCAGGAGCTGGAAAGAAAAAGACAGAATTATGTTCTTTAAAATACAACTAAGTATAAGTGTTAAGAAGAATGAGAAAACCTCTAGATGAGGCCACAGCTCACAACAGGAGATCATATTCAATACAGTTTGCCCACGGCTGCACACTGACTTGACTGCTATTGTGGCCAAGTATCAGAGCTTCTGGTTGTCTCATCCTTCATTCATTTATAAACAAGGTCGTACGACAAGCACTGAAGTTACAAGACGAAGATGACACGGTCCAGCCCTGACCCATCATCTACTATAAGCTGAAGGAACAGATGAACAGGCAATTTCCATTCAGAGGCCCCTATACCATACAAATGCACAACAGGACGCGAGTGGGACCCACAAAAGGGACATCCCAGTGTTGATTGTCTGCTCTCTGGTGGAGGTGACATGGATGTTGATGCTTGAAGGACAAGGACAGAGGATGCCAGAGAGAGGGAAGACGCAGATGCGAAGACTAGTGTGGGGGAGAACACTACGGAACGAGAAGTAGTCTGGTTTAGCTAGATGCTAGAGCAAAGGGGCAAACGAGGGTTGGTAGCAAGATATAGGCTGAGATGTTTGGTGAGAACTACATTGATTTGGGTGTTTTCATTCCATGCAAAGCAATGTGGAGTTTCTCCTGAGGGTACATGGTAAACTAATGACAAAGTAAATGACTGGAGATTTAAATGTCACCCATCAGGTGACAGCTACAGTGTTTCCTCCAAAAATAAGACTAACCAGAAATTAAGCCCTAATGCGTCTTTTGGAGCTATAATTAATATAAGACCTGGTCTTATTTTCGGGGAAATATGGTAGCTTGGCCCTTCTAGGAGGTACCGTATTTCCCCAAAAATAAGACCGGGACTTATATTCATTTTTGCTCCCAAAGACACATTAGGTATTATTTTCCGGTTAGGTCTTATTTTCGGGGAAACACCATATATGAACAGTAATTGCTTAAGTATCACTAGATAAGTCTTGTTATTGGGCCTCATTACACTGGCAAAAACATAAAAGTTGATGAAGCCCCGTTTTCAACGTGCAGGTGGAAAGTTCCATAGGGATGGCAGAAGAAAGGAAGGGGACAGGCCATAAATAAAAAGAGATACATAGACTCTTGAGATATTACTCATATGACCTTGTCTTCACTATGAATGTTTATGCTTTCACCTTTTTTATTTGCTAAGGCCAAGAAAATATTTAATGTAGTATCTATTATCAGAACATGGAAAGGGATGCCATTTAATATTTACATTTTATTCCAGAAATCAATGATATCTAACTTGAATTAATACATTTTGGCAACATACCGTCTTTGTATAGTTCTTTAGTTTTTTTTTCCTGGTACTCCAGCAGCGACTGAAATAAATCAAATCTTATTATAGCATTTAAGGTAAACAAGAGACTTTACTGTAGAAATGATATATCTTATGAAATGTGCTCTTTAAATAATGCCTTTAGAGAATAGACTTAACGTATGATTTATATAAATACAAAAAAGTTTAAAAATGAATAACATAAATTACTGCTTATTTTGATTGTACATAATAGAGACCATCTATATGAGATGCTATTTAGATTAATCTGACCAACAGTGCAATTGATATTGGTCTACCTAAGATACATAATTTCAAAAGAGTGACGTTTGATTTGATTGGTACAATGAAGTTTAAACAAGTCAAGTCATATTTTACACTGAATGCATTACTTTGCAATTTTTAGAAAAATTGTCCTTTATAAATGTTTCTTGTTCTTTGTTTTTACTTTAATGGACTTTTCCTTAAAATGAGCTTTCCATTCTTGCACTTCTAGAAAAGTAATCTTAAGGTGTATTCTAGGCTCTTCATTTTTCAGCATAGAACCTTAAAGACATAAAATGATGAAAGTGGTACTCTGCCGTCATGTGAAAATTCTACTGACAGAAACAATAACCAAAACGATTTTGCAGTCTATGACTGAAACATTACCGTATTCGTATGCACAGAAAGATTTCCGAAAAGCTGCTTGAATAAAGTAAGACCTAGAGCCAGTTTTCAAATTTACTTTCTCATTTATGACTTTGTAGAGTTAGAAACAAAAAATAATATATAATTTTTAAATGTGACTTTGTTCCTTAGAGATCAGGTCCAATTTTTGAAACACTAAAATAGCTGTAGTTATAGTCTATTTAATTATGAAATGTGTGGGAGTATTTCAAACTATATTACAAGTGTCCCAGTCTAGAGTGGTCTTACTGAAACCTTTCTTCTGAAAGCTATCCTCTCACAAAATGTCCAAAGTAGTGCTTAAAATAATATCCGGAAATTAATAGACACTATGGTGACAACAATGTGACAGCCAATCCTTGTACAAATTTAGGGGGAATGTGGGAAACCGTGCTAAAGTGCTAGCAGGTATTGTTTTGTGAAATGTTGAACCTTTGACTTCCTTGAGTGTTCTGTGCTCCCAGCAAGGCAGAAGTTCCTACTCTGAGAACACAGAACCAGACAAGGTCAGGAAGTGTGGAGCTGGCCAAAAAACAGGCCCTTGTGTATTACCTTTATTGTAACTACTAGATGGCAGACAGTTCTGTTACTTTTTGATGCCCAGAGTATATAAGCTGCAAAAATAAACTTGGGCTGAGGCATTCTACTTAGATCTGAGGCGTTCTACTTAGAACTGCGGCAGTCTACTTAGAATTGCCTGCCCTCCCGATCCCATCTTTGTCTCTCTTCTATTTTTTCTCAATCCTCACTCCCCACTTCAGGGACTGTTCTTCTCATCGGCAGGCACCGACAGGGGAAGACAAATTTGTTTTCCAATATTTGCATAACACTTTTTTTTGTGAATGGCTTGATAGAAAGGGCTTATAACGTGAATAATGTGACAACAACATCACCAGACAGGCCGTGTAAAATCAATAACTAAATACCATAGAAAGGGAGAGGACTTTCATGAAACAGTTTTAAGTTATTGTTAATCAACAATATAAAATGTAAATCACATTTTTACACGACTTGAATTAAGGAACTACCAATGTAGCGTTATTATTATTTTCCCCCAAAACAGCTCTTTTCTTAAATATTTACTTCAGCACTTTCTGTCGTGTTTCCCCGAAAATAAGATGTAGCTGGACCATCAGCTCTAATGCGACTTTTGGAGCAAAAATTAATATAAGACCCGGTCTTATTTTAACATAATATAAGAATGGGTCTTATGTAATATAAAATAATATCAGACCAGGTCTTATACTAATTTTTGCTCCAAAAGACACATTAGAGATGATGGTCCAGCTATGTCTTATTTTCGGGGAAACACGGTATGTTTATTTCTAGGTGAGGAGTGTGTTCAGATGGTGGAAGTAGCTTGAAGTCCAACATTAATAAGGACAACATATCTGCAGTCTTATTATACTTTTCCATTTATCAAATATATAGAAAGGTGAGAAAATCATACACAAAAAAATGTATCAGCAAACTTTAATTCAAAGGATTTCAACTAGAAGAATTTTCTCATTACTGGCAGTTCTCACTAGACTACGTCTCGGAGAAAGCTCAGGTTCCACTGGGGACACCCACGGGATAGCACAGCTTAGAGTCTGCATCCCTCCTTTAGCTAGGTAGCTCTACACGTCTCTGCTTTGGTTTGTTTTGTGTTAATTGGGGACTACTGAGGAACAGTTTGCTTTTCCCGGATGTCAAATTGTTCTTTTTTTCAATCTAGTTGTGGATGGTGCATCTCACTGGCCAATGTGGGACTTGAACCGGTTACCTTGGTGTTATGGGCACCTCGCTCCAACCACTGAGCCAACAGGCTCCCCACCAGCAGCCCAATTCCAAGCTCAACCCATTGCTTCTCACGGGTCTATGTGGGAATCGAACTGTCAACCTTGGTGTTATGAGCACAGTGCTCCAACCACTGGGCCAACCGGCTGCCCACCATGGTTCATCTCCAAGTTCAAGCCATTGTTTTCAATCTAGCGGCGGAGGGCGCAGTTCACTGGCTCATGTGGGAATCGAACCCACAACCTTGTTGTTAAGAACTTGCACTCTAACCAACTGAGGCATGTGGCCACCCTTGGTCTCTGTTTTTATATACCGTGTTTCCCCGAAAATAAGACCTAGCTAGACAATCAGCTCTAATGCATTTTGGAACAAAAATTAATTAAGACCCGGTCTTATTTTACTATGATATAAGACCGCGTATGATATATGATATGATGTGACGTGACGTGACCGGATCTTACATTGATTTTTGTTCCAAAAGACACATTAGAGCTGATTGTCCGGCTAGGTCTTATTTTTGGGTAAACAGAGTCATTAAACAAAAAAAATTTTCTCAAAGAACGGTACTATTCTTTGATAAAAAGAATATTTTTCAGGTCTGAAAGTCACTGATTTAGTGAAAGTCCCTAATTTTGCATAAGAGGCAACCAAGACTCACAGAGATTATATAGGTCACCTGAGGTCACCAAACCAAGGAGCTGCGGGCCAGGAATGGGATAAGTCTCCCTATTGAGGCTAGCCTGCTATGCCAGCTACTACCTCATATTCCGGAAAATTCCATCAATTTCTGAGTACAACTCAAAGAAAATGAATATGCAAAACTTTGTCATGTAGCTCAATAATGTTAAAGCATGAGAAACAAAATAGTAGCTTTCTAACTCAAGTATTATCTTTAAAGTCATAATTAAAAATAAAGACAGATTAATATCACAAGTCCTATTAACAGTAGTCAAACACACTCAATTTATAAAGCATAAACATTTCTAAACACAGAAAAGGGAACTTGAAGGAGAAAATCATGAGTTAAAGAAAGCAAACTCAAGTTGAGGAAATTCTTCCTTAAAATGACTTGTCTTTTCCTCAGAATCAAATTTGGCTGACCAATATAAACCAACACAGGTAATATTCATGGTGGGGGTTAAGTATAGCGAAATGGGAAAAACAAAACAGATTTCTCTTTACCATCTAGTGCACTTATGTCCGACCTCACATCATCACAATTACATCATCAGTCTTTCCAGTGTTCCCTAGTGATTTGGGACACTTATCTCTGGATCTTGACAGAGTGGGGCTTTTCCATCTCTTATTCAGCCTTGCATGATTGGGCAACCCAACGCCTCACAAGGGAACAACGTTGGCCTTGGAATGAGGGCATTGACTTTAACATAAACAATTTTCCAATTTATGAGGAAATACTGAAAACTAAACACCTCTTTCCTACCAAAAAATAATTAAAGGAAAAATGTCCACAAGCATATTCTCTCTCATTGCTTCTGCCTTTACACTCTTTCATCTTCTGATTTCTGTGGTGAAACCACTGAGAACATTTTAATTGTGCATCATGCTTAAGAATTTACAGAAGCGTTGGCCATTCACTTTCTTTTTGTACCCAGTCCTTCCTCCAGGTTCACCTCTTTGAAGGACTTGGACTCCATTTAGCCGAAGGGCTGTCCGAAAATCCTTGGCTTTGTTCTCCTATGATTTATTAAGGGGAAGCTAAATGAAAACACAAGGTTGGAGCCCCATTTGGCACAGGCCTGTGCTATGTTTCTCTGCATTAAGAAGGCCACAGTTGTTAGATGGGTGGGGGGGAGGGGGTTGGAGATGGGGGGAAATTTGAAGGGATTGGGGGGCGGTTGGTGACCACAGGATGGCCTCAGGGTCTTTTGAGAATTACTTTGGGGAATTTACTCAATAGTGTTTGGGGATTTTGTTGGGTGTCCGATGGACATGTTTCCTGTTTGGGAGACCACCTCAGGGATGCGGTGGATGCTTGGTCATGGCATTGTACACCAGAGACTGGACATTAATGAATGCCAACTATAATTTTATGTGTATAATGTGATGGCTCGGTGTGAGGTCGGGGTGGTGGTGGATGGGGGGAAGGGGGTTCACGTTGTGAGGGAAGTAAAAATAAAATAAAACTAAAAAAAAAATAAAAGGAGGCCACAAAACACCATCAAAACCACAAACCACCCTGCATTGATCAAAATGGATATTCTTTGGAATGATGTAAACATCATGTCAAGAGAGACAACCCCTTTCTATCTCCACGATATCTACAACTTATCGGGCATCTACAGCCCAAGAAAGGATCTTCTGCTCAACACACTACGATTCCTTAAAAGACCACGCATCTGTAAAAGGGAAGGAGGGTGCACTGGATGTGAAAGGGAGGCAGGATGGAGGAAAGCACAGGGACAGCCCACAGCTGCAGTTCCAGGGGGACAAGGCTGAGCCTGAAGCCCCAGCAAAGGCAGTGGCGGTGGAGGGGACGGGGTACAGCTCCCACATCACTGCCCAGGGGAGGCTAAGTGGGGCAGCAGCAGCATCCCCCCACCCCTCTCCAGATGCAGCAGTGCTGGCACCACCAGGGACCAGTAGCAGCAGCAGAAACAATTCTCCAGTCTCACGACCACACACAGTGCTACCAGTAGACATAGGGAACCAGGTAGTAGCTCAGCGGGCTCAAG
This sequence comes from Rhinolophus hipposideros, assembly GCF_964194185.1. Lineage (NCBI taxonomy): Eukaryota > Metazoa > Chordata > Mammalia > Chiroptera > Rhinolophidae > Rhinolophus > Rhinolophus hipposideros. The sequence goes on along the minus strand of NW_027669459.1, from coordinate 60,533 downwards.
AACAGGCTCCCCTCAACCACCCACTTCCGCCACCTGCGTGGTGGTGGTGACCAGAGACCCTGGAGACCTGGATGCAGTTGCAACACCCATCTCCCTGGTCACCCAGGCTTGGACTCCCACACCCACAGCTAAGCCCCCGCCCTTGGAACCCCCATACTCAAGGAGCACCTGTGGGAGAAAACAGAAACTACACTCTTGTACCATCTACTGAAAACAAAAGAAAGACCCCTAATTTTATACCTGTTTAATTGTTCAAATCGAAATGTACCTACATAAGAAAGTATTCACTACTTCAAATGTGCCTGTAGAGGAACAAGCCACTCAGCAGCATGAAGAAGCAAGGTGACATGGTTAACACTGAGAGAAGATGACACTTCTCCAGAAACCAAGTCAAAGTTACGGAAGATTGTGATCTCTGTGACCGAGATTTCAAAACAGCAGTCATGCTCTCTGCTCATCACACAGAACAGCTAAGAGACTTGTAGGAGGATGACTTGAAGGTGGGCAAACTGGGCGAGCAGGGGAAGTGGGAAGGGAGACGTGGCCCGCATCCATGGCTGCGGAGATGCAGGTGGTGCCAGGACAGAACAGAGACCACAGGAGCCAGGAGGTGGGCTCTTTCCCTGTGTCCCACAGCTCATCTCCCTGCCCAGAGAGCAGCATATCCAGAGTTTGAGGCAGTCACCTCAGCTGAGACCTCCAGCTGGGCCCTAGGTAGGACAAAGGAAGTAAACACCATACCTGGGCCCCTCCCCCGACTCTCCCAATCCTACCCCCACCCTTCCAGAGACTCACGCTGGCCTCTGATCTGAGGAGTAGTGTCAGATTACAGAGGACCCATAGTGCTCAGGATCTGGGAGGACCCGATTTGTAGCTACTGCGACCCAGGGAAGAAGCTGGGAAGTGTGTGACACTGCTGGGCTGAGAGAGAGAAGACTCCTCCATCCCCAGTCCCCACCTTCTCTGACCTGCCCAGGGCAGGGCAATTACAACTGTGGAGACATGCCCAGGGGTTAGCAGTAGGCAGCAGTCGCAGCTCTGGGCTTTCAGCAGCTCAGAAATCTCCCACCACACACGCACACATGCACGCACGCACACACACACGGAAGAAGTGACCTAAGACTCAGGAGACCTGGGCACAGGGCTGGTTGTGTTACTCTCAGTGCTCATATGTGCAGGCAAGAGCAGAAACTGCACTGACTTTGTAGAAACTACCATCCAGACCCGATAGCCCCACTCATCTACATCTGCTGTCCCAGGGTCACTCTGGGCACCAGGTGACCGGCTCTGCCTGAACAATACACAGAGGACTCTCTGGTACAGCAGAGGACGGCCTGGAGATTACTTAGTGGGCTTAAGCCAAGACTGGCGCTGCGTTTTTTGTTTTGTTTTGTTTTTGTATCTTTGATATTTTGCCTGTGTTGAGTGTGGGTTACTGGTTGTTTTCACACGTGAGTGTATTTGGTTTTGACTTTGTTGTTGCTGTTGTGCTTGGTGATTGGCTTTGTTCTGAAATTCCCCTACACCAGGGTCCAGCCCAAGAGTCACAAGATTCAACACCTCCTGACACCAACTCCAGACCCAACCAGAGTATTATTGGGTTTGACCTACAAGTGACACACCCAGAGGGAATTCTCCACAGGCACAAGAGCCCATAGAGGCCAAGTCTAATCGGAGTGGTCCACCCTCACGCAGCAGATCATCCACCGAGGGCAGAGCTAAGTCTCACAACTAGGCAGCCTAGGAATAACCCCACCTACTGACCAGCCAAAAGCAATGGAAGTTCAACTTTACACAGCACAATATGCACAACACCAGGGTCACCTTTGGAGCACACGCACAGGAGAATAGGGAAGTGGTGCAAGTCAGATATAAAGGACACACACTACATAAGATAACTCAGCAAAGACCGAGAATCCTAGGGGATCTACCTAATACATCGAAGCAAACATGGAGAGTCAACCAGAATGGGGAAACAAAGAAACATGTCCCAAATAAAAGAACAGAAGAAACCTCCAGAATTGGAACCAAATGAAATAGAGGTAACCAATCTATCAGAGACAGAGTTCAGAACACTGACGATAAGAATGTTTAAAGAGCTTAGTGACACCATAAAGAAGGATAGAGAAATCATAATGAACAACCAGTTAGAACTAAAGAATACAACAAGTGAAATAAAGCACACGCTTGAAGGAATTACCAGTGGGTTAGATGAGTCAGAGAATCGAATCAGCGACTCAGAAGACAAGTTAACAGTGAACACACAAGCGGAACAAAAATAAATCCACGCCTATATGGCCATTTAATCTACGACAATGGAAGCAAGAATTTACGGTGAGGTAAAGACAGTCTTTTCAATAAATGGTGCTGGGAAACCTGGACAGACACATGCAAAAAGATGAAGCTGGACCACCTCCTTACACCATATACAAGAATAAATTGAAAATGGGTCAAAAACTTAAATGTAACATCTGATACCATAAAACTCCTAGAAGACAATATAGGAAGCAACTTTACATATATTACCCGGAGTAAGATTTTTACTGATACATCCCCTTGGGCAAGGGAAGTAACAGAAAAAATAAACATATGGGATTACATCAAACTAAACATTTTTTTCACAGTAAAGGAAACCATCATTACAACAAAAAAGGGTCCTACTGAATGGGAGAAGATATCTGCCATTGACATATCCAAACTTTATTAAAAAACTCACTCAACTCAGCTCCGAAAAACAATCAACCCAATTAAAAAATGGGCAGAGGACATGAGGAGACATTTTTCTAAAGAGGACATACAGATGGCAAACAGACATATGAAGAAAGGCTCAACCTCACTAACCATCAGAGAAATGCAAATAAAAACCACAATGAGATACCACCTCACCCCAGTCAAAATGGTTATCGTCAACAGATCAACAAACAACAAGCGCTGGCGAGGATGTGGAGAAAAGGGAACGCTAGTGCAGCGTTGGTGGGATTGCAGATTGGTGCAGCCACTATGGAAAACAGTATGGAGGTATCTCAAAAATCTGAGACTGGAACTACCTTATGAGCCAGCAATTCCACTCCTAGGCATGGATCCGGAGAAATCCAAAACTCTAATTCAAAAAAATGTATGCACCCCTATGTTTATTGCAGTTCTATAACAATAGCCAAGACATGGAAACAATCAAAATGCCCATCGGTAGACGACTGGATTAAGAAACTGTGGTACATTTATACAATGGAGTATTACGCAGCCATAAAGAAGAAGGAAATCTTACCATTTGCAACAATATGGATGGACCTAGAGAACATTATGTTAAGTGAAATAAGTCAGACAGAGAAAGACAAATACCTTATGATCTCACTTATATGTGGAATCTAAAGAAAACAATAAATGAGTGAACTAATCAGAAACAGTCTCAGAGACACAGAGGAAAAACTGAAGGTTGCTAGATGGGAGGGGGGTGGGAATAAGGGGGAAGGTGAGGGGATTACAAAGCACAATCGATAACCCCAAGATTGCTATGGGGATACGAAAGTCAATTTGGTGAATGTAATCAATAATGTAAAGATTTTGTAGGGTATCTGATTACACTTGTCTCATTAGGGAGAGCACCTCAGAGATGATGTAGATGCCTGACAACTGCACTGTACACCTGAAGCTGAAGCTGAACAATAATGAATGTTAATGTTAACTACAAAATTGTTATACACACACACACATATACATGTATGTATATATATGTTTACAAGAAGTAGAGTACAGCATGAGGGATAGAGGCAGTGGAAATGTAATGGCTGTATGTGATGTCAGAGGGGTCGTTGATGAGGGGAGAGGGGTCATCATTATGTGAGGCATACAAATTATAAATGTGTAACTATTACATTGTTTTGTACACCTGAAACTAATAATAAAAAAGAGTTAAAAATAATAATACTCATTCACTGAAAAAAAAAGAAGACACCCAGAACTAATTTCTGCACAGTAAAACAAACAAACAAAAAAAAATAGCACTTCTTGATGACTTTCAGGCACATATATAACACCTGTCAATCAGCAATCTGGCCCTCAGCTTAAAATAACCCAGTTCAACACAGTCGAGTCATGGCCAAAGAGAAACAGGGCTGAGCTATATTCAGCTGTAGCCCCAGCAAGAAGCTGAGTATATTATATACTATATTATATAAAATACTATATGTCAATAGTCAAAAGACATACAGTATTTACTTCTAGGGCCAAAGATTAGCACGAACCAGGAAAAGCTTCTTCACCTGAAACTAACGACATACATTATACTTGACTTAATTTTTCAAATACAAAGGAGATAACAGACTCTCTGCCACATATTATATACTCCCCCATGAAAGAATTATTATTTCATTATCCGTTTTATGCCTACTGCTGCCTAGAGAAAAAAAAATCAAACTCACTTAAAGCCCTCCTCAATTTGACCTCCACTAACCGTTTTAAACTAATTTTCTATATTGTATGCTGCATATAAATTAGAACAATTGTTCCGAGCAGATGATTTGTGCTTTCCTTCCTGTATTCTCCATGTTGCTTAAATGGAATAAACATTTTGGAGGGTAAAACAAAACAAAGTAACAGCATGAAGAATGTCACTGAGATATAACAACACTCAGAAGGCAGTTCAATGACTTCAGGAGTAAAATTAATGACCCGGAGGAGAACTTTATCAAAGAGATGGAAACTATGACACAGAACCGAACAGAACTCCTGCTGGTCAAGAACTCAAGAATGAGTATTTTTAACAACCACATCACACGAAGAAAACGAGTTGTGATTTAAAGACTCCCTAGCACTGCCACCTTATTCATCAATTACCCAAATGCTGTCAAGACATATAGACATAAGTGAACTTCATTTTAAAAATTCAATTATTTGCTTAATGTCCCTATTTAGAATATGTACAACTGTGAAGCAACTCATTTTAAAACACTGAAATAGATAGTGCTACGAATAAAATAAAAATTAAGGATATACTCTCTTGTTAGAAGATAACTTTAACCATAAAAACAGAGACTAATCTTTCTTCAGTATTATAAGTTTGCCGAATTAATAAAAAGGATTATATCTGTTTCATTTAATAATAAACATCCATTTGTGGTTAGGTGTTTGGCCGGCCATCATTCACTTACGCTTAGGGGAAGAAAAACTGGGATGCACAAAACTTTAAAATTTTTATGAATCATCTCCAACTAAAACCAATTAAGAAGCCAAAGCATCTCAAAGCATACCATTGGTTATTAGGCAATGATATTTAACATCTGTAATAAAATTTAAAGGCAAATTTTCAAGCATTTTAAATGTATCACTTTAGTTACATTTATTAAATAATAATAAATAACTCTTAACACATGAGAGCTCTGGGACTTAAAAAAATATTGTAAAATTTCTGTCTCTTTTCTATGCATATTAGCACACATAATTATGCCTTTTACCTCGTGTGCATTAGTCAATGAAACAACTCAAAATTTCATCAACGACAAACAAAGAAACAAAAACTCATAGACACAGACAACACTTAGTGGGTGAGGGGGGAGAGAGAGAGGTAGAAGAGGGAAAAGGGGGTCAAATACATGGCGATGGAAGGAGAACTGACTCGGATGGTGAACACACAGTGAAATATATACATGATGTATTATGGAAATGTACACTTGAAACCCATATGATTTCACTAACCAATATCACCCCAATGAATATATAAGACAAAACAAAACAATATTATATCAAAGAAATAAAAAACAAAGAAATATGAAACGCAAGGGAAAGAAGCTAATATAACTAACCTTGGGACAGTAATACCCCATGCTGTCATTTGAAGCCCGTGCGGTTGACTTAGGAATCACCAAATTTTCTCTTGGAGCAGGATTTCCACTGAGGAGAAACTCACTATTCAAACTTCCAACACATGGTGGCTCAAGGACTCCCCTCCTAAGAGCAGTGCTGAGAAACTCCTTCGGCTGTTCCTTTGCCTGAACATCGGTTCTAGCCTCTGCCAGTCTTTCATTAGCACTGTGAAGATTGTAAGACACAAAGCTTTGAATGTTATTTTTCCTGAATGACTTGCATTTTTTTCAAGTTGCCATAATAAATAGTAAAAGAAATTTCCCATTAAACAGCATTTTAACATTGAAAATGCGTCAGGGCAGACCTACCATGCACAAGGATAGGTTTCAAATTATCCTAAACAAGCACATATGTTTCTATGGGGATGCCAGACTAAGAAGAAATTCAAAGTAGGGAGGGGAGGAAACGGGCTATCAGTGACATCCACGGCTTCACAGAAAATACTTGCTGCCTTCTGCAATGGCTGAACCAATAAGATTCTTGAGGATTGCCATGAGACATACATAGCAAACGAGTTTAGAATTTTTTAAAAATCCCACCAAGATATTTTCAAGCCTTTGCAGTCACCGCCCTTGGGTAACGCCCTCATTACCCTGAGGACTGAGGTGTCATGTAGAACAACAGCCTCTGGGGGAGAAGGAGGGAGCCTGGTGGGTGACCCTACTGATCTGAAACCGCTCCGCAGGCGTGTAGCTTATAATATAACACTGTGACCAAGGCGCTGGGCGTGGGCTCTGAGCTTCCTGTCTTCCACACACCCCCTCAGGCTCACCACCTTATCTTTTTAGCCACTTCTTGGGTTATACTACCCTCACCCCTACGTTGTTAACCCTCTGCTATATTTCACATATATGCCTTTGTGGACATCAGAAAGACTAGAAAGAAGAGCTTGTCTGAAAGCGACCTCCAGAGATAATAACACAGAGCACAATGGAGACAGTACATGTACCAAGTGCCAGAATATGCAGAGTACTTAACCCTGTGGGTTTAAGTTGTTATCTTATAATAAATAGTTACCGCACTAAAAACTATTTAGGGGAATTCTGACAAGAAATTTTATAAAAAATAGCGTTGTCTAAATCATAAAGCTTCAAAAACACTTTGCTTAAAGACTGGTAGATCAGATTAACTCTATGAAAACCGCGAGAAGGAAAAATACAATCATGTAAAACCAATGCCCATCGGTAGATGACTGGATTAAGAAGCTGTGGTACATTTATACAATGGAGTATTACGCAGCCATAAAGAAGAAAGAAATCTTATCATTTGCAGCAACATGGATGGATCTAGAGAACATTATGTTAAGTGAAATAAGTCAGAAAGAGAAAGACAAGTACCATATGATCTCACTTATATATGGAATCTAAAGAAAAGACTATGTGAATGAACTAATCAGAGTCAGTTTTGGGGACGCAGAGAAAAAACCGAGAGTGGTTAGATGGGTGTGTGGGAGGGGGTTGGGGATAAGGGGAAAGGTGAAGGGATTTGGAAGCAGCTGGTAACCACAAGATGGCCTCAGGGTTTTTCTTTTGAAAATTAATTTGGGGAAGGTATTCTATAATGTTGTAAAGATTTTGTTGGGTATCCGATGGACATGCGTCCTATTTGGGAGACCACCTCAGGGATACTGTGGATACCTGATCATGGCATTGTACATCAGAAGCTAAACATTAATGAATGCCAACTATAATTTTATATATATAATGTGATGGTTCAGTGTGAGGTCGGAGGGATAGTGGATGGGGGGAGGGGGGTTCACAGTATGAGGGATATAAATGATGAACGTCTAAGTATTACCTTGTTTTGTACACCTGAAACTAATAAATAAATTAATTAAAAAAAAATGGAGAGAGATGCAAATGTCCTGAACTAACTAACATTTTAAAAGTAATTTATTCACTAACATCATTTTCCAAAATTATACTATTTAGTAAGCTTTCATTTCCTATCAATCTCAGGAATCTGCCTGGACAAAAATTATACTTCAGAGGCAAATTAATGAGCTCGATTGATTTTCTCTGACTTTGTTTGGACTTACTTCTTTAGTTTGTTTTGTAATGATGTGATAAGTTTTAATTCCTCTAGGTAGAGGTGTTCATATTCTTCCAATTCTATTTCATGAGAAGTTTTCATTTTGGAGAGTTCAGATTCCAGATATTTAATTCTGAGTATGTCCATGTCACTTACGGAAGCGCCATCATGGTCATTTAACGGGTGTACGTTTTTTTGAGATGCTGCTTGTTCCTAAAGCCAACAGAAAGGATACGTTTTAAAAATAAATATAAACTGAATAATTACAGTCTATTTGAATTCTTTAGTTTTAAGTCAATGATTTGGAGGGCAATTTAAATGAAAAAAAAAGCTGAAGTTTAAAATATTTACCATCAATACGGAATGAAATAGATCTGAATCATGAAAATATTTTGAATCATCTCATCTAACTATTCCAATAAGAGAATCAATTTTAAATTTTAAAAATTGAACAATATGACTTAATAATCTAAGAATATGGTGCATTTTATTTTCTTTATTTCCTAATAGTCTCGTTTTATATCAATTGGTCCTAAAAATCAAATGATTTTTCAGAAAGAACAAATCTCAAAGATCAACTGAGTGACAATAATGATGGGAACTGAAATATTTAAAAGGAGAAGCAAATACCACCTTAGTTCCAGAAATCTAAAAAAAATAAAATAAAAACAATTGCCGTTAAGGGGAGTAGAAGAATCACATACACTATGCATATCGAAAACGTAATTTGCAGCAAAATGAATTAAGGCGTGTTAAAAATCAATGAATTAACTTGTAAAAATAGATTTAAAAAACTTTTTCTACTACATCCTGTCTTGCTCAGTCTTGAATATCCCAGAATTTACTGTGTTCTGCTTCACTCTTTTCTACCACATTCGTGACTATATGAATTTTGAGGTTTAATAATTTTTATCTCCACTCTTTTTATTCTCTACTTTTTCACATGACATTTGTACTCCTTTCATAGATAATAACTCCTGTTTAAGATTGATTTTCTTCAAAAAGGTATAGATATCTTTTTTAAAAAAAACTTTTTAAAACAATTTTTTTTTTTTATAATTGGGGAACAGTGTTTTTGCCAGAACCCATCAGCTCCCTGTCAAGTAACAGTTTCCAATCTAGTTGTAGGATGCGCAGCTCAGCTCCAAGTCAAATTCTTCTCTTCAATCTACTAGTTATGGAGGGTACAGCTCACTGACCCATGCGGGAATCGAACCGGCAACCTTGGTGTTATGAGCACTGCGCTCTAACCACTGAAACAACTGGCCGGCCGCCCACTGGGGGCTCAGCTCCAAGCTTCAGCCATTGTTTTCAACCTAGTTGTGGAGGGTGTAGCTAACTGGTCCATGTGGGAATCGAACCAGCGACCTTGGTTACCAAGGATTGGAACCAGCACGATGCTCTAACCATGGAGCCAACTGGCCACCCCACAGATGGAGACATTCTGAAGATGCAGTTTCCAGTTTTGCTTTGAGAGCATCATTGTGAATGAGTAAGATAGTATGATTTGGTTACGAAGGAAGTTGACTGAGAATAGTCTAACCCCAAACCAGTATCAACTTGTGAAATAAACTCAGTTGCCATAAAATGTCATCGATACTGCAGTAGATCCTTAGAATGTGGAAACTTGAATTACTCAGAATGAAGAACAAAGAGAAAAGCACCAGGAGACTCAAAAATGTATCCTTTATTGTCATCGACTTTGCCACACAACATCTGTACTTGATTTTCTAGGATTTCCTGAATGATCGGTTCAAGTTTTTCTTCTATAACATGACTGTAAGTCACCTCTGAGTTGATAGTCTCTCACCTGTTCCCCATTTTATCTCTCCGTAATTTCTTACGAAGTTGTAGGGAGTTACGAGTAACTCATCTTGAGTTAGTTAGGCCTCCGTCAGCTACAAATGTTTCATGGTAATTTGAATTGCTTTCAAGAAGAAATGATTCCCAAGGTTAAGGAGAAATCACATCTCACACTGTGAATGTTTAGTGAGATGATCGCTACATTTTTTTCAACAACAAAAAAGTGTCTTAATTCGATAATGCTATCTTGTAATCCTCTCTTTCCACAATATACAAGAACATCCTAAACAGCAATAATAACAACAAATCTGCTGGAATTTCAGTGATTCTGAGTTGGGTAGAACTACTTTCCTGTAGATACAATGCTTATTTGGTAAGATGAGGTGAGTGGATGGATGTAGTGTTTTTAAAACATGGCTACATATTCTTGACATTTCTCCATGAAATTCCCTCCCTTTTAATATGTGCTGGCCTTAGGATGTAACTGGATTCTAGTGCATGGAATAGGGCAGAACTGCTGTGAGAATGCTATGCCTGCGGCAGAAAATGTGATACAGCTTCCATCTGACTTTCTCTCGGGAAGCTCGCCCTGAGAACCCAGCCACCATGTTGTGCAGATGAAGAAGCCCAGGACACACAGCGAGGCCTCCTACAGATGTTCGCGCTGAGACAGCCCCAGTGGGCGTCCCGGCCAAAACCCCGCTTCAACTGCTACACGTGTGTGTAACAGCCTTTAGATGATTCTCATTCGCAGCTTCATGGCAACGCAGCTGATGCCAAGTGGAACAGAAATGAGCTAGTCTCACTGAGCTTCACTCAACTGCATTACTGGTGAACAAAACAGATGCTGTTTTGAGCCACTAGCTTTTGAGTTGGTTTCTTGAGCAGCAATGAACAACTGCATTGATACTGATATTCAAAATGGTGTGAGGCCACAAAGAAAAGCAATCTAAAACCTGTAGGAGTGCCTTTCCACCAGGAGGTAGGTGGAACCCGAAAGGATGTGGAGAAGAATGAGAACGACACCCACAAGAGCCTCCAAGAGACGGTTATTGGGGGCTTGCGGGCCCCTAAAGAGGCTGGCCACAAAGACTTCTCAGCTAGTGAAGAAAATGAGTCTGAAATCTGGATAAAAGGGGACTCTTGCTGTGAAGTAACCAAGTAAAATCCATGAGATACATGAGCTAACGAAAGACTGTGAACTGTAAAGGAACCAGGACTTATTGTGTTCAAATGTGTTTCCCATTTACAGCATCTCCCACATGCCCTGTTGTCAAATCATGCTAAAATGAAGAAATGGCTTCTGAGTGAAGATCAAATTCGCTGTGCTCCCAGGAAGACATGATCTACGGATGAGGACAAGACTGTAAAGCCTTCCTCAAGACTTCGAAAGAGTTAAAGTGGGGCCTTAAATTCCTGGAAGGCTTTTCAGAGGAAAAGAATTTTAAAGGCATGGTCCTACTACAGCTACAGGAAGCCCAAGAGCTTATCTCAAAACGATGTATGACGGTGGCTTTTCTAATGGCACGAACCCCAATAAACTCTCACGCAACTCCAAGTTTTTAGGATAATCAAGTAGCAAAAAACCACCTTGTTACCTTGGACTAATAAAAACCAAGAGAGTGAAAAATAGAGGAGGCCTGTGGGTCTTAGACATTTGGGTGGAGGAATGACGCTGAGGGATGAGCTGCAAGCACAGGTCATTTCTTATGAAAAGGACAGAACAAAGAGCTCACAGGGGACAGCAAAGGGCCATGGAGAAGCATTGGCGTGATTAGGACTAAGTCCTAATCAAAGAACGGACAGCACACATCAGGCTGTATTTCAGAATTGCTATGGACTAACGTGCCTTCCACTTTCTATTTCTGCAGGGGAAACTTCAGCAGTCGAGCAGAATGTTGGGTGTGTGGGTGGTAGATAACTTGTCTCTTCCTTTCTCATGTTTTCATATTGAAAGGAATTGTCCTCAAGGGGCTTTATCCTAGAAACCAAAACCCAGGCCCTTCATCCCCATTTGCACCAGACTAAGATGGTAAAATCTTAGATTCGAACCTGAGCCTGATGCCATTAAATTGAGACTTGTGGCGAGTATTGCGTAGGGATGAGTGTATTTTCCATGTGGGGGGAATGTAAAGAATTGTGGCCAGTGGACAGATCAAGGTGGTTTTTAAATGTGTCCGTAAATTTTGAAATATTCATTGCATAAAACCACTAGAATATGGGTCAACATTAGTGACTGGCTCCTAATGAAAAGAATATGTTGAAAGACATTCCGTGTGAATTCCAAGACTCCTTCACAAAGGGCAACACAACTCCTGTTGGTTATGTCTCTGAGGATCTGAACCTTGGAATCCAGCCCCGTGTTGTGGGGAGGCTCGGGCCACAATGCGAGCCGGGTGTTCAGGTGTAGGTCTTCCTGCTGTCTGCCCCAAACAAATCTTTTACTTGTTTCTGATTGATTAATTACTTCCTGAATTTTAACAGCTGTACTCTTGAAATGTTTTCTTTGGATGGGATGAAATATTTATTCCATTAATTATATATGAAGCTAAAGGTACAACTATGCATCTCAATGTGTTTCTGAGAATGTAGGATCTATGCCAAGAACAAGATTGGCACCAGTGTTTCAGAAAAGAACCGGGTCAAACAGAATCTACTTTTCAATTGCAAGATGATGGATTAGAGAGATTTCTAAAGAGGAAAGCAGATGGTCCAGGTTTCATCTTCTCCTTCCTAGACAGTGAAATCTATGGAAGAGGCTATGGATTAGGAGATAGACAAAATGAAGAAAGTTGTCCACCAAGTATCAGATCCTATTACCGACATTTGATGGAAATGGGAGTGAAAGGGAGGCACTGGGTTAAAGATTAATGTTTTGAATGAAGAAAACAAAAGGAATGAGTCGACTTTGTAAGCCTAATATCCCATCATGTCATAAGGTCACCAAGGTCTGCGGGCCACAGGCTCCATCCAGAAGCAAAACATCTCCACAGAAGTGGAATTAAAGATATTCCCCTACATTGACATTTTATTATTCCATAAGGCATCTGGTAATATGCAAGATGACTGGGGAAGCGTTCTCATAACATTTGATTTGGTAATGGTGTACGGACAGATCTATAGATCAATAAATTGGAAAAGATGATCCAAAAATTAACCCTCATATATACAGTCAAGTGATTTTTGACAAGGGTGCCGAAAAATCCAGTTGGGCATGAACAGTCTTTTGAACTAACGATACTGGGTCTACTGGATATCCACATGCAAAAGAAAAATTAAACCTCTATATCATACCATATATAAAATTATTTCAAAAGGTAAAAGCGAAAACTATAAAAGCTTTGAAGAAGCTTCATGTCTTCATGACTGGAGTTGGCAATTGTGTCTTAGATATGACAGTACCAAACAAAAGTAGATTACTGTACTTCATTAAAATAAAAAAAAACTCTATGCTTTAAAGGACACCATTGAAAAACTAAAAAGGCAAGCTAATGAAAGGGAGAAATATTTGAAAATCCTATATCTGATAAGCGATTTGTATCTAGGATATATAAAGAATTCTTACAATTCAACAAGACAAAGACAAACCAAGTTTAATGGGCAATGGAATTGAATAATCAGTTCTTCAAAGAAGTTATACAAATGGACAATAAGCATGTGAAAAGATTGCTCAGCATCATTAGTCATCAGAAAATACATCAAAACCACAATATGGAGCAGAGAGTTCACTAGTGGTTCCCTAGGGCTAGGAAGAGTGGGAAGGGCAGACGGGCACACGGTGAAGGCTAACAGTACACAGATACTTTCCAGGGTGATGAAAATGTTGTAAAACTGACTGTGATGATGACTGCATAAAGCTTTGAATACACTAATGTGGGAAACCGTGCTGAATTGCTAGCAGATGTTATTTTGTGAAATGTTGAACCTTTGACTTCCTTGAGTGGTTTGTGCTCCCAGCAAGGCAAAACTTGCTACTCTGAGAACACAGAACCAGACAAGGTCAGGAAGTGTGGAGCTGGCCAAAAAACAAGCCCTTGTGTATCCCAACATTGTAACTATTAGATTGCAGACAGTTCTGTTAGTTTTTTGAGGCCCAGAGTATATAAGCTGCAAAAATAAACTTGGGGTGAGTCATTCTACTTAGAACTGAGGCATTCTACTTAGAACTGCATCAGTCTACTTAGAATTGCCTGCCCCCCCTCCTCCTCTCCCCCCCATCCCATCTTTGTCTCTCTTCTTTTTTCTCAACCCTCACTCCCTACTTCAGGGACTGTTAGTCTCGTCGGCAGGCACCGACAAGTGGCGCCCGAACAGGGACCTGAATACTGGGGATAAAGTGAAGGACACCGCAAGGAGCTGAGACGCGTCACATAAGGTAAGGGGTGCGGTGAGATACCACAGTCGGGAGTAAAAAATCATGGGACAGGGTAAAAGCAGAATGTCTTTTACTCAAATGTTAAAAAGTGTGCTAAACGGACTGGACCCCCAAGGTGAGGAGGGCCTAGATGAGGAAGGCCTAGAGGAAGCCGGTCCTCGATATCATGACCCTGAAGATTATAATGGGGTGGTTCAGACAGAAACAGGTGCTAAGACAGGACATCTGAATCCTCTCCAGGCAGAGATTGATGGATTGCAGTCAGCAATTGCCTCCCTCTCTGTGCAGGTGCAGATGGTACAATCGAGGCAGGCAGAACAGACTTGCCCTCGTGATTCTCCTCTGCGTAAGGTTTTGCAAACCGCCTGCAAGTTAGGGGAAGATACTGGAGATTCTGGGTTGGCATTTCCAGTGATAGAAAGACAGGACGCACAAGGAAATCCTGTCCGAGACCATGTGCCTTTTGCATTCAAAAGTTTAAAAGAATTAAAAATGGCATGTTCTCAATATGGTCCTAATGCCCCGTTCACCCAGGCCCTGCTAGAATCACTAGCTACAGAAGCCCTGCCGCCTAGTGATTGGAAGCAACTTGCTAGGGCTTGCTTATCAGGAGGGGACTATATCTTATGGCAGTCTGACTTTGCAGAATTCTGTCAGAGTACTGCAGAGATAAATCAGACACAAAGCATTCCTATCTCCTTTGATATGTTGGCAGGTGAAGGACCTTATAGAGACTTGCAAACACAATTAAATTTTGACCCGGCTGCTTATGCACAAACAAGTGCTGCCGCCAGGCGTGCATGCAAAAATTTTCCTATGCCTGGAAAACGTTCTGAGGACCTCTCTAAAATTATCCAGGGGCCTGATGAGACTTTCCAAGACTTCCTTTCGCGATTAATGCAGGCGGCTGGAAGAATTCTGGGAGACTCAGATGCCAGCATGCTGTTAGTTAAATAGCTCGCTTTTGAGAATGCTAATTCTGCATGCCAGGCTGCATTATGACCTTACAAAAATAAGAGTGACTTGTCAGATTATGTCTGGTTGTGCTCAAAAATAGGACCTTCTTATACACAGGGTCTTGCAATGGCCGCTGCTTTGCAAGGAAAGACTGTTAGAGAAATGTTATTCCAACAACAACAACAAAAGAAAATAAAGGGACAGGGCATCTGTTTTGGGTGTGGACAGCCGGGCCATATGATCAAAAACTTCCCTAATAAACAAGGTCAGCCTCAAAGGAAGGAGGGCCCAAAACAACCTGGATTATGCCCAAAATGTAAGAGAGGTAAACACTGGGCCAATGCATGTAAATCTAAGAGGGATGCCTCCGGTAATCCTCTTCTTCCAGGAAAGAGGAAGAGGGGCCAGCCCCAGGCCCCGCAACAATGCTATGGGGCGCTGCCGCAGTTGGTCCCCCACCAGGGAAATCCATTCAGGAACTCTTCCCAGCAACCCCAGGCAGCGCAGGATTGGACCTCAGTAGCGCCGCCTACACAATACTAACACCTGAGATGGGAATGCGAGCTATTCCTACAGGGGTCTTTGGGCCTCTGCCTCCACAAACTGTGGGACTAATCCTAGGAAGGAGTAGTATTACCATGAAAGGGATATTGGTTGCTCCGGGAGTTGTGGATATGGATTATACAGGAGAGATCAAGATTACGACACATTCGCCTGGAGGCACTTCAGTGATCGATAAGGGCCCACGCATAGCACAATCATTGTTAATTCCACATGTCAAACCGGGTAAAACAGCAGGCCATAAATCCCGAGGCGACGCGGGCCTTGGTTCATCAGATGCTTATTGGGTCCAGGCCATTCACCACCAGGCCAGAATTACCACTATCCATTAACGGCCGTTCCTTCATGGGCCTTTTAGACACGGGGCCGATGTCTCTGTTTTAACTGCAGATCAGTGGCCTAGCCACTGGCCAAAGCAGCAAACAGTAACCCAGTTACAAGGCATAGGACAATCTCAATCACCAGAACTGAGCAGTGATATATTGTTGTGGAAAGATCAAGAGGGACATGAAGGATCCTTTCAACCATACATAGTGGCAGGATTGCCTGTCAATCTATGGGGCAGAGATGTCATGAGTCAGATGGGAGTTTACCTGTACAGCCCTAATCAACAGGTCACTAAGATGATGTTCCATCAGGGACTCCTGCCTAGAGATGGCTCAGGTCCCTCTGGACAAGGGAGAAAAGAGCCTATCTTTCCCTCGCCCTTACCACAGAGAGCTGGCTGGGGATATTTTTAACGGGGGTCACTACTCCTCCTGTACCCCATGCAGATGCTATCACTTGGAAAAGCGACGCACCTGTTTGGGTAGAACAGTGGCCCCTAGCATCAGAAAAGATACAGGCTGCAAGGTTGCTGGAATAGGAGCAAGTCGATAAGGGACATACAGCACTTTCTAACTCTCCATGGAAATCTCCAATATTTGTAATTAAGAAAAAATCAGGTAAATGGAGGTTGTCACAAGATTTGAGAAAAATAAATGAGACTATGGAGCTCATGGGGGCTTTACAACCAAAATTGCCTAATCCTTCTGCTATACCCCAAAACACATATAAGAGAATCCTGGCTTTAAAGGATTGTTTTTATACCATACCATTGTGCCCCAAGGACTGTAAAAGTTTTGCTTCAACTAACTTACAAGAACCTATGAAGAGATATCAATGGCAGGTGCTGCCCCAAGGTATGGCTAAAGCCCTACTCTATGTCAAGAATGTGTGGCAGCAGCGTTAGAGTCTACCCCGTCTCCCCACATACAATCCTTAATCACACTCTTTGTTCTAAATTTTTAAACCTGGATGCGCGTGGCAGATCCGCCGCAGATCGTTTCTGGCATCCTAACACTGAACAAGATTATGCCCAAGTGAGATGGCGGGATCCAGTTACTAACCAGTGGCATGGGCCAGACCCAATCCTAATTTGGGGACGAGGGCATGTTTGTGTTTATTCACAGGGCAATGGAGGTGCGCGGTGGCTGCCTGAGAGGTTGGTGCGGCTTGCTGATGAGCGTCTTCGAGATCCTGCTGGTTGCGCAGATGCCTCAGCATACTGGGCATATGTTCCTGACCCTCCCATGCTACACCCCACTGTGTGGAACAGGCCTGAAATCATTGGTGGGACAAATGACACTAGGCTATTAGGACATCCATTCGCTCCTGCCGTCCTACAAGCTGTTGGATTCAATCATAGCGGCTTGGGCATAGGACTCCTCATATGCTTCGCGATAATGTCAACGTTACTGGATGTTTCCGTGTGGGCAGCCAGACAATTCACGGAGACAACCTAGGACAGAGTGTCACATTCCATCAGCCAGCAGGATGGAAAAACATCAGGGATAAAAACCCACCTCCACCACAAGCCCATGATCCTTGCAGTGAGGAGAACAGAAAAAATAGCAGATCCATCCTTTGGAGACAATGTTATAAAGAACCCGGGGAATATAGTGTCCCTGGGTTTAATCAAGCTATTATAGATGGCCCAGAGGCCATGACACAGGTGCTGATGTCCAACACGGGACTAAGACTGGAGTGGTTGTGGGATTATGGTATACCTCCCGGCCCCAAAGACATATTTGGAAACTAGTGGGAGCAATGGATACAGTGACTATGAGTATGGACGAGGGACGAGGCAAGGTAGAAGGCAATACCACTGCTTGTGTCAAGGCTCCATATGTGCTTATGATTGGAAATTTTAACATCACCCATATTGACAGGGTCCAGTTTAATGTATCTTGTATACAGTGTAACCTAAGTAATAGCATCAATTGGTCAAATGACAAAAGTAGAGCTGTAGTTCTCCACCGACCCTCTTTCATTATGGTACCTGTTAACATTTCAGGTCCTTGGTACTCGGACCTCAGAGGAGAATTCCCCTCCTTTCTAGCTCTGTTCCATTTGCTACTGCCTTTTGTAATAATCTTTGTTGGTGTTCCTCTATTCATGTGGTTTACTCCGTTGCTCACAAAGGTAATACTCAAGGGCTTCATCGATCTCCAAACAAAGGTTCATGAGTTGAGATTATCTGCCCAGGTTCACCGTGTCACTGACACCCGTGTATAAAGCCCCTACAATGGGTCGGCAGCCAAAGACGGGTTAGGATTTGGTAAGAATGTACATAACCTAAGACAGGAAACGTTCGCTAGAGGGATGGTCTCCTATGACGGGTAAATGGACATATCTGTACCAACCACCTAAGCCAGGCGCAACCCTTGTGTTAATTTTATATAAAAAAGGGGGACCTGTGGGAAACCATGCTGAAGTGCTAGCAGGTGTTGTTTTGTGAAATGTTGAACCTTTGACTTCCTTGAGTGGTTTGTGCTCCCAGCAAGGCAAAACTTGCTACTCTGAGAACACAGAACCAGACTAGGTCAGGAAGTGTGGAGCTGGCCAAAAAACAGGCCCTTGTGTATTACCTTTATTGTAACTACTAGATCGCAGACAGTTCTGTTACTTTTTGATGCCCAGAGTATATAAGCTGCAAAAATAAACTTGGGCTGAGGCATTCTACTTAGAACTGCGGCAGTCTACTTAGAATTGCCTGCCCTCCCGATCCCATCTTTGTCTCTCTTCTTTTTTCTCAATCCTCACTCCCCACTTCAGGGACTGTTCGTCTCGTCGGCAGGCACCGACAGTTAGTGTAGCCACAGCAGTTATATTAGTGGCCAGTGGCTCACTGGTTACAGCTGACGGCCAACTAGCCACAGCTGACGGCCATCCAACCACAGTTGATGGCCATCTACTACCTGAGCCAGCACCCCTCCACGTGAGGCCGAGAGTCTGGAAACTGCTCTCTGGGGCTCTGTCGTGCGGGGTACCCTGCTCGCTGCGCCATTTGTCGTGCTGGGTCTCAGCTCCCACTCCCCGCCCAAGAACGCAGGACATGGTAAGGCCAAAAAGGAACACCCACGGAGCCATAGATAGGGGAGTCAAACCAATATATTCTCGCTGGCGGCTGGGCTGGAGACACAGGAAGTAGGATCTACATAATCTGCCTAACAGCAGTCCGCGCTTGCCAGCCACCATCTTCTTGCTAGCCCCCATTCCTTTTTGCTAGCATAGCCACAGCCGTTATATTAGTGGCCAATGGCTTACAGGTTACAGCTGACGGCCAACTAGCCACAGCTGCTGGCATCTGATCACAGTTTATGGCCATTTACTACCCGAGCCAGCACCTTTCTATGTGAGGCCGAGAGCCTGGAAACTGTTTTTTGGGGTTTTGTCCCCACACTCCACCCCTACAGGTTCTCGCCTCACAATCTACGCGACAAGTGTCTTCCGCGAGGGTCCCTGTGCGAGGAGCCTGGAGGTGAATGCAATATCCTGGACACAGCCAGGCTCTCTGAGCACAGCCAGGGTTTCTCAGGGCACCACCAGTACTTCTGGGCACAGCCAGACTTCCTGGGCTTCTTAAGGTACCACCAGTCTCCCCGGGCACAGCCAGGGTTTCTCAGGGCACCACCCCAGTACTTCTGGGCACAGCCAGACATCCTGGGCTTCTTAGGGTACCACCTGTTTCCCCGGGCACAGCCAGCTTTTCTCAGGGCACTGCCACTCTCTCTGGGCACAGCCAGACTTCCTGGACACAGCCAGGGCCTCTCAGGGCACTGCCACTCTCTCTGGGCACAGCCAGACTTCCTGGACACAGCCAGGGCTCACAGGGCACTGCCACTCTCTCTGGACACAGCCAGACTTCCTGGACACAGCCAGACTTCCTGGACACAGCCAGGGCCTCAGGGCACCGCCACTCTCTCTGGGCACAGCCAGACTTCCTGGACACAGCCAGGGCTCTCAGGGCACTGCCACTCTCTCTCTGGGCCTCTCGGGGTACTGTGCTGGAACAACAGTGGCTCACATCAAGGTGCTTACATATTATCAATGGTGGCCAGTCAAGACACAAAAGCAAACATCCGCCAGTCCCACTACATGATGGTATGTTCCCAAACAGTCAAGCGTCCATTAAATCAGGGATAGAAGGCAATTCCTCATAGTCCATAGTCATTCGCCAGGGCTGTCCTGGGGGTGAGGGATGACCTTGACTTCACCCTCATCTCACAATGAGGACTCAGCAAGCGTTTCCTCCTGGGACAAGTCCCGCATCCAGGCTGCGTCAGCAAGCAGTTCCCAGCCCACAGGGCCACAACAACCTTCGCTTTCTCCACTTTCTCCGGCCTCTGCTGGTTGGGGAACCATCCACATCTTCCCACCGCTCCACGGAAATCGAGCTCTCTGGCAGCTGCTCCTCCTGGTCTTCCTCAGACTGAGCTTTCATACGCACAAACTGCTCCACTGCCCTTCGGAGAGCTTTGGCCAGCACCGTATCCTGCCGACTACGCCATGTGTCACGCAGGGGACCCTGCTCACTGCGCCATTTGTCGTGCAGGGTCTCAGCTTCCACTCCCCGCCCAAGAACGCAGGACATGGTAAGGCCAAAAAGGAACACCCACGGAGCCATAGATAGGGGAGTCAAACCAATATATTCTCGCTGGCGGCTGGGCTGGAGACACAGGAAGTAGGATCTACATAATCTGCCTAACAGCAGTCCGCGCTTGCCAGCCACCATCTTCTTGCTAGCCCTCATTCCTTTTTGCTAGCATAGCCACAGCCGTTATATTAGTGGCCAATGGCTTACGGGTTACAGCTGACGGCCAACTAGCCACAGCTGCTGGCATCTGATCACAGTTTATGGCCATTTACTACCCGAGCCAGCACCTTTCTATGTGAGGCCGAGAGCCTGGAAACTGTTTTTTGGGGTTTTGTCCCCACAGGCTCTGTCCCCACAACATATGATACAAAAATATTTTCCTGTAATAAGGATTTCACATGCCATATATTTTGGGATACAATTAACATGTTGTTTAAACAGCCCAGTAAATACACTTGTACTATTTATATTTTAGAGCTTATACTTTTTTTTCAAATCGTAGACGATTTCTAGTTTTATATTCTCAAGTAGATTATCAATAGGTGATAGAGGAACTTTTCGATTGAATTTAGATTCATATTCAGCAGGAGCTGGAAAGAAAAAGACAGAATTATGTTCTTTAAAATACAACTAAGTATAAGTGTTAAGAAGAATGAGAAAACCTCTAGATGAGGCCACAGCTCACAACAGGAGATCATATTCAATACAGTTTGCCCACGGCTGCACACTGACTTGACTGCTATTGTGGCCAAGTATCAGAGCTTCTGGTTGTCTCATCCTTCATTCATTTATAAACAAGGTCGTACGACAAGCACTGAAGTTACAAGACGAAGATGACACGGTCCAGCCCTGACCCATCATCTACTATAAGCTGAAGGAACAGATGAACAGGCAATTTCCATTCAGAGGCCCCTATACCATACAAATGCACAACAGGACGCGAGTGGGACCCACAAAAGGGACATCCCAGTGTTGATTGTCTGCTCTCTGGTGGAGGTGACATGGATGTTGATGCCTGAAGGACAAGGACAGAGGATGCCAGAGAGAGGGAAGACGCAGATGCGAAGACTAGTGTGGGGGAGAACACTACGGAACGAGAAGTAGTCTGGTTTAGCTAAATGCTAGAGCAAAGGGGCAAACGAGGGTTGGTAGCAAGATATAGGCTGAGATGTTTGGTGAGAACTACATTGATTTGGGTGTTTTCATTCCATGCAAAGCAATGTGGAGTTTCTCCTGAGGGTACATGGTAAACTAATGACAAAGTAAATGACTGGAGATTTAAATGTCACCCATCAGGTGACAGCTACAGTGTTTCCTCCAAAAATAAGACTAACCAGAAATTAAGCCCTAATGCGTCTTTTGGAGCTATAATTAATATAAGACCTGGTCTTATTTTCGGGGAAATATGGTAGCTTGGCCCTTCTAGGAGGTACCGTATTTCCCCAAAAATAAGACCGGGACTTATATTCATTTTTGCTCCCAAAGACACATTAGGTATTATTTTCCGGTTAGGTCTTATTTTCGGGGAAACACCATATATGAACAGTAATTGCTTAAGTATCACTAGATAAGTCTTGTTATTGGGCCTCATATCACTGGCAAAAACATAAAAGTTGATGAAGCCCCGTTTTCAACGTGCACGTGGAAAGTTCCATAGGGATGGCAGAAGAAAGGAAGGGGACAGGCCATAAATAAAAAGAGATACATAGACTCTTGAGATATTACTCATATGACCTTGTCTTCACTATGAATGTTTATGCTTTCACCTTTTTTATTTGCTAAGGCCAAGAAAATATTTAATGTAGTATCTATTATCAGAACATGGAAAGGGATGCCATTTAATATTTACATTTTATTCCAGAAATCAATGATATCTAACTTGAATTAATACATTTTGGCAACATACCGTCTTTGTATAGTTCTTTAGTTTTTTTTTCCTGGTACTCCAGCAGCGACTGAAATAAATCAAATCTTATTATAGTATTTAAGGTAAACAAGAGACTTTATTGTAGAAATGATATATCTTATGAAATGTGCTCTTTAAATAATGCCTTTAGAGAATAGACTTAACGTATGATTTATATAAATACAAAAAAGTTTAAAAATGAATAACATAAATTACTGCTTATTTTGATTGTACATAATAGAGACCATCTATATGAGATGCTATTTAGATTAATCTGACCAACAGTGCAATTGATATTGGTCTACCTAAGATACATAATTTCAAAAGAGTGACGTTTGATTTGATTGGTACAATGAAGTTTAAACAAGTCAAGTCATATTTTACACTGAATGCATTACTTTGCAATTTTTAGAAAAATTGTCCTTTATAAATGTTTCTTGTTCTTTGTTTTTACTTTAATGGACTTTTCCTTAAAATGAGCTTTCCATTCTTGCACTTCTAGAAAAGTAATCTCAAGGTGTATTCTAGGCTATTCATTTTTCAGCATAGAACCTTAAAGACATAAAATGATGAAAGTGGTACTGTGCCGTCATGTGAAAATTCTACTGACAGAAACAATAACCAAAACGATTTTGCAGTCTATGACTGAAACATTACCGTATTCGTATGCACAGAAAGATTTCCGAAAAGCTGCTTGAATAAAGTATGACCTAGAGCCAGTTTTCAAATTTACTTTCTCATTTATGACTTTGTAGAGTTAGAAACAAAAAATAATATATAATTTTTAAATGTGACTTTGTTCCTTAGAAATCAGGTCCAATTTTTGAAACACTAAAATAGCTGTAGTTATAGTCTATTTAATTATGAAATGTGTGGGAGTATTTCAAACTATATTACAAGTGTCCCAGTCTAGAGTGGTCTTACTGAAACCTTTCTTCTGAAAGCTATCTTCTCACAAAATGTCCAAAGTAGTGCTTAAAATAATATCCAGAAACTAATAGACACTATGGTGACAACAATGTGACAGCCAATCCTTGTACAAATTTAGGGGGAATGTGGGAAACCGTGCTAAAGTGCTAGCAGGTGTTGTTTTGTGAAATGTTGAACCTTTGACTTCCTTGAGTGGTCTGTGCTCCCAGCAAGGCAGAAGTTCCTACTCTGAGAACACAGAACTAGACAAGGTCAGGAAGTGTGGAGCTGGCCAAAAAACAGGCCCTTGTGTATTACCTTTATTGTAACTACTAGATTGCAGACAGTTCTGTTACTTTTTGATGCCCAGAGTATATAAGCTGCAAAAATAAACTTGGGCTGAGGCATTCTACTTAGATCTGAGGCATTCTACTTAGAACTGCGGCAGTCTACTTAGAATTGCCTGCCCTCCCGATCCCATCTTTGTCTCTCTTCTATTTTTTCTCAATCCTCACTCCCCACTTCAGGGACTGTTCTTCTCATCGGCAGGCACCGACAGGGGAAGACAAATTTGTTTTCCAATATTTGCATAACACTTTTTTTTGTGAATGGCTTGATAGAAAGGGCTTATAATGTGAATAATGTGACAACAACATCACCAGACAGGCCGTGTAAAATCAATAACTAAATACCATAGGAAGGGAGAAGACTTTCATGAAACAGTTTTAAGTTATTGTTAATCAACAATATAAAATGTAAATCACATTTTTACACGACTTGAATTAAGGAACTACCAATGTAGCGTTATTATTATTTTCCCCCAAAACAGCTCTTTTCTTAAATATTTACTTCAGCACTTTCTGTCGTGTTTCCCTGAAAATAAGATGTAGCTGGACCATCAGCTCTAATGCGACTTTTGGAGCAAAAATTAATATAAGACCCGGTCTTATTTTAACATAATATAAGAATGGGTCTTATGTAATATAAAATAATATCAGACCAGGTCTTATACTAATT
Source organism: Rhinolophus hipposideros (assembly GCF_964194185.1). Taxonomy (NCBI): domain Eukaryota; kingdom Metazoa; phylum Chordata; class Mammalia; order Chiroptera; family Rhinolophidae; genus Rhinolophus; species Rhinolophus hipposideros. Next base: position 36,197 of record NW_027669459.1, on the reverse strand, counting down.
TTTGCTCCAAAAGACACATTAGAGATGATGGTCCAGCTATGTCTTATTTTCGGGGAAACACGGTATGTTTATTTCTAGGTGAGGAGTGTGTTCAGATGGTGGAAGTAGCTTGAAGTCCAACATTAATAAGGACAACATATCTGCAGTCTTATTATACTTTTCCATTTATCAAATATATAGAAAGGTGAGAAAATTATACACAAAAAAATGTATCAGCAAACTTTAATTCAAAGGATTTCAACTAGAAGGATTTTCTCATTACTGGCAGTTCTCACTAGACTACGTCTCGGAGAAAGCTCAGGTTCCACTGGGGACACCCACGGGATAGCACAGCTTAGGAGTCTGCATCCCTCCTTTAGCTAGGTAGCTCTACACGTCTCTGCTTTGGTTTGTTTTGTGTTAATTGGGGACTACTGAGGAACAGTTTGCTTTTCCCGGATGTCAAATTGTTCTTTTTTTCAATCTAGTTGTGGATGGTGCATCTCACTGGCCAATGTGGGACTTGAACCGGTTACCTTGGTGTTATGGGCACCTCGCTCCAACCACTGAGCCAACAGGCTCCCCACCAGCAGCCCAATTCCAAGCTCAACCCATTGCTTCTCACGGGCCTATGTGGGAATCGAACTGTCAACCTTGGTGTTATGAGCACAGTGCTCCAACCACTGGGCCAACCGGCTGCCCACCATGGTTCATCTCCAAGTTCAAGCCATTGTTTTCAATCTAGCGGTGGAGGGCGCAGTTCACTGGCTCATGTGGGAATCGAACCCACAACCTTGTTGTTAAGAACTTGCACTCTAACCAACTGAGGCATGTGGCCACCCTTGGTCTCTGTTTTTATATACCGTGTTTCCCCGAAAATAAGACCTAGCTAGACAATCAGCTCTAATGCATTTTGGAACAAAAATTAATTAAGACCCGGTCTTATTTTACTATGATATAAGACCGCGTATGATATATGATATGATGTGACGTGACGTGACCGGATCTTACATTGATTTTTGTTCCAAAAGACACATTAGAGCTGATTGTCCGGCTAGGTCTTATTTTTGGGTAAACAGAGTCATTAAACAAAAAAAATTTTCTCAAAGAACGGTACTATTCTTTGATAAAAAGAATATTTTTCAGGTCTGAAAGTCACTGATTTAGTGAAAGTCCCTAATTTTGCATAAGAGGCAACCAAGACTCACAGAGATTATATAGGTCACCTGAGGTCACCAAACCAAGGAGCTGCGGGCCAGGAATGGGATAAGTCTCCCTATTGAGGCTAGCGTGCTATGCCAGCTACTACCTCATATTCCGGAAAATTCCATCAATTTCTGAGTACAACTCAAAAGAAAATGAATATGCAAAACTTTGTCATGTAGCTCAATAATGTTAAAGCATGAGAAACAAAATAGTAGCTTTCTAACTCAAGTATTATCTTTAAAGTCATTATTAAAAATAAAGACAGATTAATATCACAAGTCCTATTAACAGTAGTCAAATACACTCAATTTATAAAGCATAAACATTTCTAAACACAGAAAAGGGAACTTGAAGGAGAAAATCATGAGTTAAAGAAAGCAAACTCAAGTTGAGGAAATTCTTCCTTAAAATGACTTGTCTTTTCCTCAGAATCAAATTTGGCTGAACAATATAAACCAACACAGGTATTATTCATGGTGGGGGTTAAGTATAGCGAAATTGGAAACACAAAACAGATTTCTCTTTACCATCTAGTGCACTTGTGTCCAACCTCACATCATCACAATTACATCATAAGTCTTTCCAGTGTTCCCTAGTGATTTGGGACACTTATCTCTGGAACTTGACAGAGTGGGGCTTTTCCATCTCTTATTCAGCCTTGCATGATTGGGCAACCCAACGCCTCACAAGGGAACAACGTTGGCCTTGGAATGAGGGCATTGACTTTAACATAAACAATTTTCCAATTTATGAGGAAATACTGAAAACTAAACACCTCTTTCCTACCAAAAAATAATTAAAGGAAAAATGTCCACAAGCATATTCTCTCTCATTGCTTCTGCCTTTACACTCTTTCATCTTCTGATTTCTGTGGTGAAACCACTGAGAACATTTTAATTGTGCATCATGCTTAAGAATTTACAGAAGGGTTGGCCATTCACTTTCTTTTTGTACCCAGTCCTTCCTCCAGGTTCACCACTTTGAAGGACTTGGACTCCATTTAGCCGAAGGGCTGTCCGAAAATCCTTGGCTTTGTTCTCCTATGATTTATTAAGGGGAAGCTAAATGAAAACACAAGGTTGGAGCCCCATTTAGCACAGGCCTGTGCTATGTTTCTCTGCATTAAGAAGGCCACAGTTGTTAGATGGGTGGGGGGGAGGGGGTTGGAGATGGGGGGAAGGGTGAAGGGATTGGGGGGCGGTTGGTGACCACAGGATGGCCTCAGGGTCTTTTGAGAATTACTTTGGGGAACTTACTCAATAGTGTTTGGGGATTTTGTTGGGTGTCCGATGGACATGTGTCCTGTTTGGGAGACCACCTCAGGGATGCGGTGGATGCTTGGTCATGGCATTGTACACCAGAGACTGGACATTAATGAATGCCAACTATAATTTTATGTGTATAATGTGATGGCTCGGTGTGAGGTCGGGGTGGTGGTGGATGGGGGGAGGGGGGTTCACGTTGTGAGGGATGTAAAAATAAAATAAAACTAAAAAAAAAAAAAAAGGACGCCACAAAACACCATCAAAACCACAAACCACCCTGCATTGATCAAAATGGATATTCTTTGGAATGATGTAAACATCATGTCAAGAGAGACAACCCCTTTCTATCTCCACGATATCTACAACTCATCGGGCATCTATAGCCCAAGAAAGGATCTTCTGCTCAACACACTACGATTCCTTAAAAGACCACGCATCTGTAAAAGGGAAGGAGGGTGCACTGGATGTGAAAGGGAGGCAGGATGGAGGAAAGCACAGGGACAGCCCACAGCTGCAGTTCCAGGGGGACAAGGCTGAGCCTGAAGCCCCAGCAAAGGCAGTGGCGGTGGAGGGGACGGGGTGCAGCTCCCACATCACTGCCCAGGGGAGGCTAAGCGGGGCAGCAGCAGCATCCCCCCACCCCTCTCCAGATGCAGCAGTGCTGGCACCACCAGGGACCAGTAGCAGCAGCAGAAACAATTCTCCAGTCTCACGACCACACACAGTGCTACCAGTAGACATAGGGAACCAGGTAGCAGCTCAGCGGGCTCAAGAACAGGCCCCCCTCAACCACCCACTTCCCCCACCTGCTTGGTGGTGGTGACCAGAGACCCTGGAGACCTGGATACAGTTGCAACACCCATCTCCCTGGTCACCCAGGCTTGGACTCCCACCCCCACAGCTAAGCCCCCGCCCCTGGACCTCCCATACTCAAGGAGCACCTGTGGGAGAAAACAGAAACTATACTCTTGTACCATCTACTAAAAACAAAAGAAAGACCCCTAATTATATACCTGTTTAATTGTTCAAATCGAAATGTACCTACATAAGAAAGTATTCACTACTTCAAATGGGCCTGTAGAGGAACAAGCCACTCAGCAGCATGAAGAAGCAATGTGACATGGTTAACACTGAGAGAAGATGACACTTCTCCAGAAACCAAGTCAAAGTTACGGAAGATTGTGATCTCTGTGACCGAGATTTCAAAACAGCAGTCATGCTCTCTGCTCATCACACAGAACAGCTAAGAGACTTGTAGGAGGATGACTTGAAGGTGGGCAAACTGGGCGAGCAGGGGAAGTGGGAAGGGAGACGTGGCCCGCATCCATGGCTGCGGAGATGCAGGTGGTGCCAGGACAGAACAGAGACCACAGGAGCCAGGAGGTGGGCTCTTTCCCTGTGTCCCACAGCTCATCTCCCTGCCCAGAGAGCAGCATATCCAGAGTTTGAGGCAGTCACCTCAGCTGAGACCCCCAGCTGGGCCCTAGGTAGGACAAAGGAAGTAAGCACCATACCTGGGCCCCTCCCCCGACTCTCCCAATCCTACCCCCACCCTTCCAGAGACTCACGCTGGCCTCTGATCTGAGGAGTAGTGTCAGATTACAGAGGACCCATAGTGCTCAGGATCTGGGAGGACCCGGTTTGTAGCTACTGCGACCCAGGGAAGAAGCTGGGAAGTGTGTGACACTGCTGGGCTGAGAGAGAGAAGACTCCTCCATCCCCAGTCCCCACCTTCTCTGACCTGCCCAGGTCAGGGCAATTACAACTGTGGAGACATGCCCAGGGGTTAGCAGTAGGCAGCAGTCGCAGCTCTGGGCTTTCAGCAGCTCAGAAATCTCCCACCACACACGCACACATGCACGCACGCACACACACACGGAAGAAGTGACCTAAGACTCAGGAGACCTGGGCACAGGGCTGGTTGTGTTACTCTCAGTGCGCATATGTGCAGGCAAGAACAGAAACTGCAGTGACTTTGTAGAAACTACCATCCACACCCGATAGCCCCACTCATCTACATCTGCCGTCCCAGGGTCACTCTGGGCACCAGGTGACCGGCTCTGCCTGAACAATACACAGAGGACTCTCTGGTACAGCAGAGGACGGCCTGGAGATTACTTGGTGGGCTTAAGCCAAGACTGGCGCTGCGTTTTTTGTTTTGTTTTGTTTTTGTATCTTTGATATTTTTGCCTGTGTTGAGTGTGGGTTACTGGTTGTTTTCACACGTGAGTGTATTTGGTTTTGACTTTGTTGTTGCTGTTGTGCTTGGTGATTGGCTTTGTTCTGAAATTGCCCTACACCAGGGCCCAGCCCAAGAGTCACAAGATTCAACACCTCCTGACACCAACTCCAGACCCAACCAGAGTATTATTGGGTTTGACCTACAAGTGACACACCCAGAGGGAATTCACTACAGGCACAAGAGCCCATAGAGGCCAAGTCTAATTGGAGTGGTCAACCCTCACGCAGCAGATCATCCACCGAGGGCAGAGCTAAGTCTCACAACTAGGCGGCCTAGGATCAACCCCACCTACTGACCAGCCAAAAGCAATGAAAGTTCAACTTTACACAGGACAATATACACAACACCAGGGTCACCTTTGGAGCACACGCACAGGAGAATAGGGAAGTGGTGCAAGTCAGATATAAAGGACACACACTACATAAGATAACCCAGCAAAGACCGAGCATCCTAGGGGATCTACCTAATACATCGAAGCAAACACGGAGAGACAACCAGAATGGGGAAACAAAGAAACATGTCCCAAATAAAAGAACAGAAGAAACCTCCAGAATTGGAACCAAATGAAATAGAAGTAACCAACCTATCAGAGACAGAGTTCAGAACACTGAGGATAAGAATGTTTAAAGAGCTTAGTGACGACATAAAGAAGGATAGAGAAATCATAATGAACAACCAGTTAGAACTAAAGAATACAACAAGTGAAATAAAGCACACGCTTGAAGGAATTACCAGTGGGTTAGATGAGTCAGAGAATCGAATCAGCGACTCAGAAGACAAGTTAACAGTGAACACACAAGCGGAACAAAAATAAATCCACGCCTATATGGCCATTTAATCTACGACAATGGAAGCAAGAATTTACGGTGAGGTAAAGACAGTCTTTTCAATAAATGGTGCTGGGAAACCTGGACAGACACATGCAAAAAGATGAAGCTGGACCACCTCCTTACACCATATACAAGAATAAATTGAAAATGGGTCAAAAACTTAAATGTAACATCTGATACCATAAAACTCCTAGAAGACAATATAGGAAGCAACTTTACATATATTACCCGGAGTAAGATTTTTACTGATACATCCCCTTGGGCAAGGGAAGCAACAGAAAAAATAAACATATGGGATTACATCAAACTAAACATTTTTTTCACAGTAAAGGAAACCATCATTACAACAAAAAAGGGTCCTACTGAATGGGAGAAGATATCTGCCATTGACATATCCAAACTTTATTAAAAAACTCACTCAACTCAGCTCCGAAAAACAATCAACCCAATTAAAAAATGGGCAGAGGACATGAAGAGACATTTTTCTAAAGAGGACATACAGATGGCAAACAGACATATGAAGAAATGCTCAACCTCACTAACCAGCAGAGAAATGCAAATAAAAACCACAATGAGATACCACCTCACTCCAGTCAAAACGGCTATTATCAATAAATCAACAAACAACAAATGCTGGCACGGATGTGGAGAAAAGGGAACGCTACTGCACTGTTGGTGGGACTGCAGATTGGTGCAGCCACTATGGAAAACAGTATGGAGGTATCTCAAAAATCTGACACTGGAACTACCTTATGACCCAGCAATTCCACTCCTAGGCATGGATCCGGAGAAATCCAAAACTCTAATTCAAAAAAATGTATGCACCCCTATGTTTATTGCAGCTCTATACACAATAGCCAAGACATGGAAACAATCAAAATGCCCATCGGTAGAGGACTGGATTAAGAAACTGTGGTACATTTATACAATGGAGTATTACGCAGCCATAAAGAAGAAGGAAATCTTACCATTTGCAACAATATGGATGGACCTAGAGAACATTACGTTAAGTGAAATAAGTCAGACAGAGAAAGACAATACCTTATGATCTCACTTATATGTGGAATCTAAAGAAAACAATAAATGAGTGAACTAATCAGAAACAGTCTCAGAGACACAGAGGAAAAACTGAAGGTTGCTAGATGGGAGCGGGGTGGGGATAAGGGGGAAGGTGAGGGGATTACAAAGCACAATCGATAACCCCAAGATTGCTATGGCGATACGAAAGTCAATTTGGTGAATGTAATCAATAATGTAAAAATTTTGTAGGGTATCTGATTACACTTGTCTCATTAGGGAGAGCACCTCAGAGATGATGTAGATGCCTGACAACTGCACTGTACACCGGAAGCTGAAGCTGAACAATAATGAATGTTAATGTTAACTACAATTGTTATACACACACACACATATACATGTATGTATATATATTTTTACAAGAAGTAGAGTACAGCCTGAGGGATAGAGGCAGTGGAAATGTAATGGCTGTATGTGATGTCAGAGGGGTCGTTGATGAGGGGAGAGGGGTCATCATTATGTGAGGCATACAAATTATAAATGTGTAACTATTACATTGTTTTGGACACCTGAAACTAATAATAAAAAAGAGTTAAAAATAATAATACTCATTCACTGAAAAAAAAGAAGACACCCAGAACTAGTTTCTGCACAGTAAAACAAACAAACAAAAAAAAATAGCACTTCTTGATGACTTTCAGGCACATATATAACACCTGTCAATCAGCAATCTGGCCCTCAGCTTAAAATAACCCAGTTCAACACAGTCGAGTCATGCCAAAGAGAAACAGGGCTGAGCTATTTTCAGCTGTAGCCCCAGCAAGAAGCTGAGTATATTATATACTATATTATATAAAATACTATATGTCAATAGTCAAAAGACATACAGTATTTACTTCTAGGGCCAAAGATTAGCACGAACCAGGAAAAGCTTGTTCACCTGAAACTAACGACATACATTATACTTCACTTAATTTTTCAAATACAAAGGAGATAACAGACTCTCTGCCACATATTATAAACTCCCCCATGAAAGAATTATTATTTCGTTATCCTTTTTATGCCTACTGCTGCCTAGAGGAAAAAAATCAAACTCACTTAAAGCCCTCCTCAATTTGACCTCCACTAACCGTTTTAAACTGATTTTCTATATTGTATGCTGCATATAAATTAGACCAATTGTTCCGAGCAGATGATTTGTGCTTTCCTTCCTGTATTCTCCACGTTGCTTAAATGTAATAAACATTTTGGAGGGTAAAACAAAACAAAGTAACAGCATGAAGAATGTCACTGAGATATAACAACACTCACAGGCACTTCAATGAGTTCAGGAGTAAAATTAATGACCCGGAGGAGAACTTTATCAAAGAGATGGAAACTATGACACAGAACCGAACAGAACTCCTGCTGGTCAAGAACTCAAGAATGAGTATTTTTAACAACCACGTCACACGAAGAAGACGAGTTGTGATTTAAAGACTCCCTAGCACTGCCACCTTACTCATCAATTACCCAAATGCTGTCAAGACATATAGACATAAGTGAACTTCATTTTAAAAATTCAATTATTTGCTTAATGTCCCTATTTAGAATATGTACAACTGTGAAGCAACTCATTTTAAAACACTGAAATAGGTAGTGCTACGAATAAAATAAAAATTAAGGATATACTCTCTTGTTAGAAGATAACTTTAACCATAAAAACAGAGACTAATATTTTTTCAGTATTATAAGTTTGCCGAATTAATAAAAAGGATTATATCTGTTTCATTTAATAATAAACATCCATTTGTGGTTAGGTGTTTGGCCGGCCATCATTCACTTACGCTTAGGGGAAGAAAAACTGGGATGCACAAAACTTTAAAATTTTTATGAATCATCTCCAACTAAAACCAATTAAGAAGCCAAAGCATCTCAAAGCATACCATTGGTTATTAGGCAATGATATTTAACATCTGTAATAAAATTTAAAGGCAAATTTTCAAGCATTTTAAATGTATCACTTTAGTTACATTTATTAAATAATAATAAATAACTCTTAACACATGAGAGCTCTAGGGACTTAAAAAAAAGATTGTAAAATTTCTATCTCCTTTCTATGCATATTAGCACACATATTATGCCTTTTACTTCGTGTGCATTAGTCAATGAAACAACTCAAAATTTCATCAACGACAAACAAAGAAACAAAAACTCATAGACACAGACAACACTTAGAGGGTGAGGGGGGAGAGAGAGAGGTAGAAGAGGGAAAAGGGGGTCAAATACATGGCGATGGAAGGAGAACTGACTCGGGATGGTGAACACACAGTGAAATATATACATGATGTATTATGGAAATGTACACTTGAAACCCATATGATTTCACTAACCAATATCACCCCAATGAATATATAAGACAAAACAAAACAATATTATATCAAATAAATAAAAAAGAAAGAAATCTGAAATGCAAGGGAAAGAAGCTAATATAACGAACCTTGGGACAGTAATACCCCATGATGTCATTTGAAGCCCGTGCGGTTGACTTAGCAATCACCAAATTTTCTCTTGGAGCAGGATTTCCACTGAGGAGTAACTCAGTATTCAAACTTCCAACACATGGTGGCTCAAGGACTCCCCTCCTAAGAGCAGTGCTGAGAAACTCCTTCGGCTGTTCCTTTGCGCGAAGATGGGTTCTAGCCTCTGCCAGTCTTTCATTAGCACTGTGAAGATTGTAAGACACAAAGCTTTGAATGTTATTTTTCCTGAATGACTTGCATTTTTTTCAAGTTGCCATAATAAATAGTAAAAGAAATTTCCCATTAAACAGCATTTTAACATTGAAAATGCGTCAGGGCAGACCTACCATGCACAAGGATAGGTTTCAAATTTTCCTAAACAAGCACATATGTTTCTATGGGGACACCAGACTAAGAAGAAATTCAAAGTAGGGAGGGGAGGAAACGGGCTATCAGTGACATCCACGGCTTCACAGATAATACTTGCTGCCTTCTGCAATGGCTGAACCAATAAGATTCTTGAGGATTGCCATGAGACATACATAGCAAACGAGTTTAGAATTTTTTAAAAATCCCACCAAGATATTTTCAAGCCTTTGCTGTCACCGCCCTTGGGTAACGCCCTCATTACCCTGAGGAAATTAACCATTTGGGACTGAGGTGTCATGTAGAACAACAGCCTCTGGGGGAGAAGGAGGGAGCCTGGTTGGTGATCCTACTGAATGAAACCGCTCCGCAGGCATGTAGCTTATAATATAACACTGTGACCAAGGCGCTGGGCGTGGGCTCTGCGCTTTCTGTCTTCCACACACCCCCTCAGGCTCACCACCTTATCTTTTTAGCCACTTCTTGGGTTATACTACCCTCACCCCTACGTTGTTAACCCTCTGCTATATTTCACATATATGCCTTTGTGGACATCAGAAAGACTAGAAAGAAGAGCTTGTCTGAAAGCGACCTCTAGAGATAATAACACAGAGCACAATGGAGACAGTACATGTACCAAGTGCCAGAATATGCAGAGTACTTAACCCTTTGGGTTTAAGTTGTTATCTTATAATAAATAGTTACCTCATTAAAAACTATTTAGGGGAATTCTGACAAGAAATTTTATAAAAAATAGCGTTGTCTAAATCATAAAGTTTCAAAAACACTTTGCTTAAAGACTGGTAGATCAGATTAACTGTATGAAAACCGCGAGAAGGAAAAATACAATCATGTAAAACCAAAAATGGGGAGAGATGCAAATGTCCTGAACTAACTAACATTTTAAAAGTAATTTATTCACTAACATCATTTTCCAAAATTATACTATTTAGTAAGCTTTCATTTACTATCAATCTCGGGAATATGCCTGGATAAAAATTATACTTCAGAGGCAAATTAATGAGCTCGATTGATTTTCTCTGACTTTATTTGGACTTACTTGTTTAGTTTGTTTTCCAATGATGTGATAAGTTTTAATGCCTCTAGGTAGAGGTGTTCATATTCTTCCAATTCTATTTCATGAGAAGTTTTCACTTTGGAGAGTTCAGATACCAGATATTTAATTCTGAGTATGTCCATGTCACTTACGGAAGCGCCATCATGGTCATTTAACGGGTGTACGTTTTTTTGAGATGCTGCTTGTTCCTAAAGCCAACAGAAAGGATACGTTTTAAAATTAAATATAAACTGAATAATTACAGTCTATTTGTATTCTTTAGTTTTAAGTCAATGATTTGGAGGGCAATTTAAATGAAAAAAAAAGCTGAAGTTTAAAATATTTACCATCAATACGGAATGAAATAGATCTGAATCATGAAAATATTTTGAATCATCTCATCTAACTATTCCAATAAGAGAATCAATTTTAAAAATTGAACAATATGACTTAATAATCTAAGAATATGGTGCATTTTATTTTCTTTATTTCCTAATAGTCTCGTTTTATATCAATTGGTGTTAAAAATCAAATGATTTTTCAGAAAGAACAAATCTCAAAGATCAACTGAGTGACAATAATGATGGGAACTGAAATATTAAGAAGGAGAAGCAAATACCACCTTAGTTCCAGAAATCTAAAAAAAATAAAATAAAAACAACTGCCGTTAAGGGGAGTAGAAGAATCACATACACTATGCATATCGAAAACGTAATTTGCAGCAAAATGAATTAAGGCGTGTTAAAAATCAATGAATTAACCTGTAAAAATAGATTTAAAAACTTTTTCTACTACATCCTGTCTTGCTCAGTCTTCAATATCCCAGAATTTACTGTGTTCTGCTTCACTCTTTTTTACCACATTCGTGACTATATGAATTTTGAGGTTTAATAATTTTTATCTCCACTCTTTTTATTCTCACTTTTTCACATGACTTTTGTACTCCTTTCATAGATAATAACTCTTGTTTAAGATTGATTTTCTTCAATAAGCTATAGATACCTTTTTATAAAAAAAACTTTTTAAAACAAATTTTTTTTTTATAACTGGGGAACACTGTTTTTTCCAGGACCCATCAGCTCCCTGTCAAGTAACAGTTTCCAATCTAGTTGTGGGATGCGCAGCTCAGCTCCAAGTCAAATTGTTCTCTTCAATCTACTAGTTATGGAGGGTACAGCTCACTGACCCATGCGGGAATCGAACCGGCAACATTGGTGTTATGAGCACTGCGCTCTAACCACTGAACCAACGGCCGGCCGCCCACTGGGGGCTCAGCTCCAAGCTCCAGCCATTGTTTTCAACCTAGTTGTGGAGGGTGTAGCTAACTGGTCCATGTGGGAATCGAACCAGCGACCTTGGTTACCAAGGATTGGAACCAGCACGATTCTCTAACCATGGAGCCAACTGGCCACCCCACAGATGGAGACATTCTGAAGATGCAGTTTCCAGTTTTGCTTTGAGAGCATCATTCTGAATGAGTAAGATAGTATGATTTGGTTACGAAGGAAGTTGACTGAGAATAGTCTAACCCCAAACCAGTATCAACTTGTGAAATAAACTCAGTTGCCATAAAATGTCATCCATACTGTAGTAGAGTCTTAGAATGTGGAAACTTGAATTACTCAGAATGAAGAACAAAGAGAAAAGCACCAGGAGACTCAAAAATGTATCCTTTATTGTCATCGACTTTGCCACACAACATCTGTACTTGATTTACTACGATTTCCTGAATGATTGGTTCATGTTTTTCTTCTATAAAATGACTGTAAGTCACCTCTGAGTTGATAGTCTCTCACCTGTTCCCCATTTTAACTCTCCGTAATTTCTTACGAAGTTGTAGGGAGTTACGAGTAACTCATCTTGAGATAGTTAGGCCTCCGTCAGCTACAAATGTTTCATGGTAATTTGAATTGCTTTCAAGAAGAAATGATTCCCAAGGTTAAGGAGAAATCACATCTCACACTGTGAATGTTTAGTGAGATGATCGCTACATTTTTTCAACAACAAAAAAGTGTCTTAATTCGATAATGCTATCTTGTAATCCTCTCTTTCCACAATATACAAGAACATCCTAAACAGCAATAATAACAACAAATCTGCTGGAATTTCAGTGATACTGAGTTGGGTAGAACTACTTTCCTGTAGATACAATGCTTATTTGGTAAGATGAGGTGAGTGGATGGATGTAGTGTTTTTAAAACATGGCTACAAATTCTTGACATTTCTCCATGAAATTCCCTCCCTTTTAATATGTGCTGGCCTTAGGATGTAACTGGATTCTAGTGCATGGAATAGGGCAGAACTGCTGTGAGAATGCTATGCCTGCGGCAGAAAATGTGATACAGCTTCCATCTGACTTTCTCTCGGGAAGCTCGCCCTGAGAACCCAGCCACCATGTTGTGCAGATGAAGAAGCCCAGGACACACAGTGTGGCCTCCTACAGATGCTCGCGCTGAGACGGCCCCAGTGGGCGTCCCGGCCAAAACCCCGCTTCAACTGCTACACGTGTGTGTAACAGCCTTTAGATGATTCTCATTCGCAGCTTCATGGCAACCCAGCTGATGCCAAGTGGAACAGAAATGAGCTAGTCTCACTGAGCTTCACTCAACTGCATTACTGGTGAACAAAACAGATGCTGTTTTGAGCCACTAGCTTTTGAGTTGGTTTCTTGAGCAGCAATGAACAACTGGCATTGATACTGATATTCAAAATGGTGTGAGGCCACAAAGAAAAGCAATCTAAAACCTGTAGGAGTGCCTTTCCACCAGGAGGTAGGTGGAACCCGAAAGGATGTGGAGAAGAATGAGAACGACACCCACAAGAGCATCCAAGAGACGGTTATTGGGGGCTTGCGGGCCCCTAAAGAGGCTGGCCACAAAGATTTCTCAGCTAGTGAAGAAAATGAGTCTGAAATCCGGATAAAAGGGGACTCTTGCTGTGAAGTAACCAAGTAAAACCCATGAGATACATGAGCTAACGAAAGACTGTGAACTGTAAAGGAACCAGGACTTATTGTGTTCAAATGTGTTTCCCATTTACAGCCTCTCCCACATGCCCTGTTGTCAAATCATGCTAAAATGAAGAAATGGCTTCTGAGTGAAGATCAAATTCGCTGTGCTCCCAGGAAGACATGATCTACGGATGAGGACAAGACTGTAAAGCCTTCCTCAAGACTTCCAAAGAGTGAAGGTGGGGCCTTAAATTCCTGGAAGGCTTTTCAGAGGAAAAGAATTTTAAAGGCATGGTCCTACAACAGCTACAGGAAGCCCAAGAGCTTATCTCAAAACGATGTATGACGGTGGCTTTTCTAATGGCACGAACCCCAATAAACTCTCACGCAACTCCAAGTTTTTAGGATAATCAAGTAGCAAAAAACCACCTTGTTACCTTGGACTAATAAAAACCAAGAGAGTGAAAAATAGAGGAGGCCTGTGGGTCTTAGACATTTGGGTGGAGGAATGACGCTGAGGGAAGAGCTGCAAGCACAGGTCATTTCTTATGAAAAGGACAGAACAAAGAGCTCACAGGGGACAGCAAAGGGCCATGGAGAAGCATTGGCATGATTAGGACTAAGTCCTAATCAAAGAACGGACAGCACACATCAGGCTGTATTTCAGAATTGCTATGGACTAACGTGCCTTCCACTTTCTATTTCTGCAGGGGAAACTTCAGCAGTCGAGCAGAATGTTGGGTGTGTGGGTGGTAGATAACTTGTCTCTTCCTTTCTCATGTTTTCATATTGAAAGGAATTGTCCTCAAGGGGCTTTATCCTAGAAACCAAAACCCAGGCCCTTCATCCCCATTTGCACCAGACTAAGATGGTAAAATCTTAGATTCGAACCTGAGCCTGATGCCATTAAATTGAGACTTGTGGCGAGTATTGTGTAGGGATGAGTGTATTTTCCATGTGGGGGGAATGTAAAGAATTGTGGCCAGTGGACAGATCAAGGTGGTTTTTAAATGTGTCCGTAAATTTTGAAATATTCATTGCATAAAACCACTAGAATATGGGTCAACATTAGTGACTGGCTCCTAATGAACAGAATATGTTGAAAGACATTTCGTGTGAATTCCAAGACTCCTTCACAAAGGGCAACACAACTGTTGGTTATGTCTCTGAGGATCTGAACCTTGGAATCCAGCCCCGTGTTGTGGGGAGGCTTGGGCCACAATGCGAGCCGGGTGTTCAGGTGTAGGTCTTCCTGCTGTCTGCCCCAAACAAATCTTTTACTTGTTTCTGATTGATTAATTACTTCCTGAATTTTAACAACTGTACTCTTGAAATGTTTTCTTTGGATGGGATAAAATATTTATTCCATTAATTATATATGAAGCTAAAGGTACAACTATGCATCTCAATGTGTTTCTGAGAATGTAGGATCTATGCCAAGAACAAGATTGGCACCAGTGTTTCAGAAAAGAACCGGGTCAAACAGAATCTACTTTTCAATTGCAAGATGATGGATTAGAGAGATTTCTAAAGAGGAAAGCAGATGGTCCAGGTTTCATCTTCTCCTTCCTAGACAGTGAAATCTATGGAAGAGGCTATGGATTAGGAGATAGACAAAATGAAGAAAGTTGTCCACCAAGTATCAGATCCTATTACCGACATTTGATGGAAATGGGAGTGAAAGGGAGGCACTGGGTTAAAGATTAATGTTTGAATGAAGAAAACAAAAGGAATGAGTCGACTTTGTAAGCCTAATATCCCATCATGTCATAAGGTCACCAAGGTCTGCGGGCCACAGGCTCCATCCAGAAGCAAAACATCTCCACAGAAGTGGAATTAAAGATATTCCCCTACATTGACATTTTATTATTCCATAAGGCATCTGGTAATATGCAAGATGACTGGGGAAGCGTTCTCATAACATTTGATTTGGTAATGGCGTAAGGACAGATCTATAGACCAATAAATTGGAAAAGATGATCCAAAAATTAACCCTCATATATATAGTCAAGTGAATTTTGACAAGGGTGCCGAAAAATCCAGTTGGGCATGAACAGTCTTTTGAACTAACGATACTGGGTCTACTGGATATCCACATGCAAAAGAAAAATTAAACCTCTACATCATACCATATATAAAATTATTTCAAAAGGTAAAAGCTAAAACTATAAAAGCTTTGAAGAAGCTTCATGTCTCCATGACTGGAGTTGGCAATTGTGTCTTAGATATGACAGTATCAAACAAAAGTAGATAACTGGACTTCATTAAAATAAAAAAAAAAACTCTATGCTTTAAAGGACACCATTGAAAAACTAAAAAGGCAAGCTAATGAAAGGGAGAAATATTTGAAAATCCTATATCTGATAAGCGATTTGTATCTAGGATATATAAAGAATTCTTACAATTCAACAAGACAAAGACAAACCAATTTTAATGGGCAATGGAATTGAATAATCAGTTCTTCAAAGAAGTTATACAAATGGACAATAAGCATGTGAAAAGATAGCTCAGCATCATTAGTCATCAGAAAATACATCAAAACCACAATATGGAGCAGAGAGTTCACTAGTGGTTCCCTAGGGCTAGGAAGAGTGGGAAGGGCAGACGGGCACACGGTGAAGGCTAACAGCACACAGATACTTTCCAGGGTGATGAAAATGTTGTAAAACTGATTGTGATGATGACTGCATAAAGCTTTGAATACACTAATGTGGGAAACCGTGCTGAATTGCTAGCAGATGTTATTTTGTGAAATGTTGAACGTTTGACTTCCTTGAGTGGTTTGTGCTCCCAGCAAGGCAAAACTTGCTACTCTGAGAACACAGAACCAGACAAGGTCAGGAAGTGTGGAGCTGGCCAAAAAACAAGCCCTTGTGTATTCCAACATTGTAACTATTAGATTGCAGACAGTTCTGTTACTTTTTTGAGGCCCAGAGTATATAAGCTGCAAAAATAAACTTGGGGTGAGTCATTCTACTTAGAACTGAGGCATTCTACTTAGAACTGCATCAGTCTACTTAGAATTGCCTGCCCCCCTTCCCCCCCTTGCGGGGAGCCATTGATGCGCCCCCCCCCAGGGCGTTTGTCTTAGAAATATTTGGCTGAGTTTCACAGTAACTTGCTTATCTAGAAGCTTACAAGAACAGGGAGGTTGGCTACATGTGAAGGTCAGCATGTTCCAAACGCCAAGAAACAAGGAAGATAAAAAACACAAAAGTCACCACATTCTGTAAATAACGGTGGGAATGTTCCTGCTTATGTGCTGTATAAATTGGCTGAGACAAATAAACTCGGGGCTGCTGGGTTCTTCGGGACTAGCAGTCCTCCCAACCCCATCTTTCGTTTCTGTCTCTTTTCTGTATCCTCACCCCCTCAGTCAGGTCATCTGCTCGACTGGCCGGCAGGCTCCGGCAAGTGGCGCCCGAACAGGGACCTGAAAACCTGGGACCACGGTAGAGGACACCGCTCGGGAAAAGCGCGCAAGTGACTCGGACACGTGAGTCGGTAAGGGAGCGGTTAGTAGATATATAGTTGGGAGTAAAAAATTATGGGGCAAGAGAATAGCAAAGCGCTATTTGTACAGGTCTTAAAGACCATGCTCCGTTCAAGGGGCACTAAGGTTAGCACCACACAGCTGCACTCTTTTCTGCAGTTTGTAGAGGAGGTTTGTCCATGGTTCCCAGAAGAAGGGACAGTTAGCTCGAAAACATGGACAAAGGTTGGAGAGAGAGTGCAGGATTATTATACTGCCCACGGACCTCAACTGGTCCCAGTAGAGACATTTGGGCTATGGACTTTAATTAGAGACTGCTTAGATCTTAGATATGAGGGCTGTAGGCTGGAAAAGGTAAAACAGGCAGAAAATGTGGAGCTTCCCGTTTCTGCCTCTGCTCCGGAGGAAGGAGAGGAGGGGGAGGGAGCTCCGATATACAATAATGAACCTACTTATCAGGAAGTGCCGGATGAGCTATGGAAAGAATTAGATCTAAAAGATCAAAAAGGTTTGGAAGAAACTGCAGCTAAGTATGATAGGGAGAAATATCCCCCTGTAGTGGCTGCAGCTCAAGAAAGTAGACAGCCCACTGATCCAATTTATACACTTTCTCAGCAAATGAAAATTCTTCAGGGACAGCTAGTGAAACTTAAGGTTGCTCGGAAGGGAAAAGATTGCCTCGGACCTCCCCAAGTGCCTTATACTGGGAAAAGCGTTTCCAGACCTCCCCTGATTGCTTACACCGGTCCATGAAATCCCAGGGGTAGGGATCCCCCTGTAAATAATTTCACTGCTCCGCCTCCTGAGGAGCCTCGCATATGGGATCCCCCATTCACCTACAGCGGTGATAATTCAACAAACTAACTTGGTAGAGTGGCTGTTTCTACCTAATAATTTTGTCAAATCACTCCCAACTTATTTGGAATTAATTTCAGAGCTTGTTTTATGAGCTCACACTTAAGTTCTTTATTTAAACGGAATCTAAACTGATAAGATAGTAGTCCCGTTTAAAAAACAACAAATTATACACTTAAATACCCATTCTAAAATCTGGCAAGTTGCTATTTGTGGATATTTTAAAATTATTAATAATCACTATCCAAAAAATAAATTGTTTCAATTCCTTCTAAAGACCAGTTGGATTCTCCCTAAGAGATTAAGTCCAGCTCCAATTTCAAAAGCTGTAACAGTTTTTACTGATGGGTCTAGTAACGACAGGGCAGCGATAATAAGTAAAATAAATCAACAAGTCATTCAAACTAATTGCACCTCTGCACAGAGAGCAGAGTTACTTGCTGTATTAACTGCCTTATAGGATTATACTAAACCTTTAAATATTGTCTCTGATTCAGCTTATGTAGTTTACACAGTAAAAAACATTGAGACGGCGTTACTGTCTAATAACTCAAGCCCGTCTCTCCAGTTTCTTTTTAATCAGCTTCAACAGGTGGTTAGAAACCGACAACATCCATTCTTCATTACTCATATACGTGCCCACACCTCCCTACCGGGACAACTGATGCGTGGCAATGCTGTTGCTGATTCATTGATTGCTAATGTTCTAATTACTGAGGCAACTGAGTTTCATTCTTTAACCCATACAAATGCTGCTGGCCTTCAAGCTCATTTTCCTATTACTTACAAATAGGCCAGACATATAGTTCAAACTTGCCCAACCTGCCAAATTGTTAATGTTTCTCAAGAGTACAGCAGATCGCTTTTGGCATCCTTCTGCCAGCCCCCAGGCCTTGGTTAAATGAAAGGACCCACTTACGGGTTCGTGACAAGGCCCAGACCCGGTCCTCATATGGGGCCGAGGATATGTTTGTGTTTTTCCACAGGATGCTGACGCCCCGAGGTGGCTCCCGGAAAGACTGGTACGCCATGCGAAAAAATCTAAGGAGTGGAGGGACCAGCAGCCCCTAGACCCTGAAGACAGTGATGATGAGTCCAGTTGAATTTCCACAGACGCGCAGCTCCTCAGTGGTAACTTCTCAAAAGATGTTCCTGACCGTGCTGGTCCTGCTAGGCGCAGCCTCGAAGAGTCAGGGACAAGGGAATAACTATTGGACATACGTGCCTAACCCCCCATTGCTCCAACCGGCTACCTGGGATCATCCAGAGATTCCTGTCTACACCAACAACACTTGGTGTATGGGTGGTTTTTCCAGCAGCCACATTCGTCCGACAAAGGCGGAAAACTTCAGTTTTGATGGCCTATCCACAGGGAGGCCCATTTGCTTCACAAAAAACCCCGGGGACAAGAACAACTGTCTCCTAGTTAACCTGACTCTATCCAGAAGGAGCTACTTGGTCCAGATAAACAGTCCCCTCAAGGATGGGGACAATGAGTTCCAACAAATCACCACCAATTTGACCAATTGGGAAGTTTGGATGACAGAACTCACAGGAGCAGGAGTGCCAAATATTACATCGGGAGCACCTGATTTCCCTGTTTGTGAACGCGACAACAACAACCATACGGGACAACCTGTATGGCTTAGGTGCCGTGGGACTAACGGTATGGTGTATAATACCAGTAACTCAGGGTATTTGGTAAATTGGGGTCTTCAAGAAAAAGACAATATGGGAAAATTATATCTGGTAGAGACTCTATTAACTATGGACGGCGGCCCCATACAGTCTTATTTGTGGCGGTTGGTGGCCGCTATGGAGGGGGAGACTGGGGATCCACGAGGGAATGTACAGGTTGTACGGGTTAATGTTGGCTATTACAAAGTACAGGCCTGCGTGCCAGAACCCTATGTACTTCTAATTGGAAATGTGACAATAACTTCTGCCGAAAGTCATTAGAATGTTAGTTGTTATAATTGTACCCTTACTAATTGTGTTTATAATATCTCTGCCACTAGCAAACTTGTACTCCTACATCAACCTTCTTTTGTAATGGTACCCGTAAACCTTACGGGTCCCTGGTATAGTGATGAGGGAGTTCAGCTATTCAAGCAAGTTACTGAATTGCTTTCACGCCCAAAACGCTTTGTAGGTCTCCTTGTAGCAGGTATTGCTGCCTTAGTTACTCTGATTGCTGCTGCTACTACCGCAGCTGTCTCTCTTTCTCAATCTATTCAGACTGCACAATATGTCAATCAGCTATCTGCTAATGTTACACAAACTCTTGCTATCCAAGAAGCTATAGATCAAAAAGTAGAAAAACGCTTAAATGCATTGTATGACACTATGTCTCTCATAGGAAGAGAGGTACAGAGTATAAAACTACGCATAAATCTGGACTGCCATGCAAACTTTAAACATATTTGTGTGACCCGAAAGGTTTATAATAAGTCTGATTATGGTTGGGATAAAGTTCAAAAACATCTTGCAGGTATTTGGCATCATGATAATGCCTCTCTAAATTTGATACAATTACATCAAGATATTCTAGCCCTAAGAAAAGCACCTCAGCTGGATACTTCCCTTGCCGAAATGGCAAAACAGATGGTTGAAGGGATACAATCCCGCTTCCCATCTCTTACAGCCTGGCAACATGGAATAGGAGCCCTCATTGGACTTGCGGGCTTGGTGCTTCTTGGGTTACTGATATTTCCCTGTGTGCTTCAATTGATTATCCGAGACCTCTCAGCAACTAAAGTCACCTTACATAGGTTGCTGTTACATACCAAAAGACAAAAACGCCCTGATACCATGCTATAACTCTCCGCGAGAGCAAAGAGGTGCCCCCATAAATAAGTGATTTTGCCGATGACGAGTAAGTCTCTCTCTTGGTACAGGACAACTCAAGCCAGGCGGCATCCGATAAAATAGGATGTGCATTGCCAAAGACGAGTAAGATCCTTTGATACAAGGTGAGACAACTTAAGACAGGCGTCACTTGGGATAAGCACCTTAGCTCTATAAAATAAAAAGGGGGGAGATGCGGGGAGCCATTGATGCGCCCCCCCCCCAGGGCGTTTGTCTTAGAAATATTTGGCTGAGTTTCACAGTAACTTGCTTATCTAGAAGCTTACAAGAACAGGGAGGTTGGCTACATGTGAAGGTCAGCATGTTCCAAACGCCAAGAAACAAGGAAGATAAAAAACACAAAAGTCACCACATTCTGTAAATAACGGTGGGAATGTTCCTGCTTATGTGCTGTATAAATTGGCTGAGACAAATAAACTCGGGGCTGCTGGGTTCTTCGGGACTAGCAGTCCTCCCAACCCCATCTTTCGTTTCTGTCTCTTTTCTGTATCCTCACCCCCTCAGTCAGGTCATCTGCTCGACTGGCCGGCAGGCTCCGGCACCCCCTCCCCCCCCATCCCATCTTTGTCTCTCTTCTTTTTTCTCAATCCTCACTCCCTACTTCAGGGACTGTTAGTCTCGTCGGCAGGCACCGACAAGTGGCGCCCGAACAGGGACCTGAATACTGGGGATAAAGTGAAGGACACCGCAAGGAGCTGAGACGCGTCACATAAGGTAAGGGGTGCGGTGAGATACCACAGTCGGGAGTAAAAAATCATGGGACAGGGTAAAAGCAGAATGTCTTTTACTCAAATGTTAAAAAGTGTGCTAAACGGACTGGACCCCCAAGATGAGGAGGGCCTAGATGAGGAAGGCCTAGAGGAAGCCGGTCCTCGATATCATGACCCTGAAGATTATAATGGGGTGGTTCAGACAGAAACAGGTGCTAAGACAGGACATCTGAATCCTCTCCAGGCAGAGATTGATGGATTGCAGTCAGCAATTGCCTCCCTCTCTGTGCAGGTGCAGATGGTACAATCGAGGCAGGCAGAACAGACTTGCCCTCGTGATTCTCCTCTGCGTAAGGTTTTGCAAACCGCCTGCAAGTTAGGGGAAGATACTGGAGATTCTGGGTTGGCATTTCCAGTGATAGAAAGACAGGACGCACAAGGAAATCCTGTCCGAGACCATGTGCCTTTTGCATTCAAAAGTTTAAAAGAATTAAAAATGGCATGTTCTCAATATGGTCCTAATGCCCCGTTCACCCAGGCCCTGCTAGAATCACTAGCTACAGAAGCCCTGCCGCCTAGTGATTGGAAGCAACTTGCTAGGGCTTGCTTATCAGGAGGGGACTATATCTTATGGCAGTCTGACTTTGCAGAATTCTGTCAGAGTACTGCAGAGATAAATCAGACACAAAACATTCCTATCTCCTTTGATATGTTGGCAGGTGAAGGACCTTATAGAGACTTGCAAACACAATTAAGTTTTGACCCGGCTGCTTATGCACAAACAAGTGCTGCCGCCAGGCGTGCATGCAAAAATTTTCCTATGCCTGGAAAACGTTCTGAGGACCTCTCTAAAATTATCCAGGGGCCTGATGAGACTTTCCAAGACTTCCTTTCGCGATTAATGCAGGCGGCTGGAAGAATTCTGGGAGACTCAGATGCCAGCATGCTGTTAGTTAAATAGCTCGCTTTTGAGAATGCTAATTCTGCATGCCAGGCTGCATTATGACCTTACAAAAATAAGAGTGACTTGTCAGATTATGTCTGGTTGTGCTCAAAAATAGGACCTTCTTATACACAGGGTCTTGCAATGGCCGCTGCTTTGCAAGGAAAGACTGTTAGAGAAATGTTATTCCAACAACAACAACAAAAGAAAATAAAGGGACAGGGCATCTGTTTTGGGTGTGGACAGCCGGGCCATATGATCAAAAACTTCCCTAATAAACAAGGTCAGCCTCAAAGGAAGGAGGGCCCAAAACAACCTGGATTATGCCCAAAATGTAAGAGAGGTAAACACTGGGCCAATGCATGTAAATCTAAGAGGGATGCCTCCGGTAATCCTCTTCTTCCAGGAAACAGGAAGAGGGGCCAGCCCCAGGCCCCGCAACAATGCTATGGGGCGCTGCCGCAGTTGGTCCCCCACCAGGGAAATCCATTCAGGAACTCTTCCCAGCAACCCCAGGCAGCGCAGGATTGGACCTCAGTAGCGCCGCCTACACAGTACTAACACCTGAGATGGGAATGCGAGCTATTCCTACAGGGGTCTTTGGGCCTCTGCCTCCACAGACTGTGGGACTCATCCTAGGAAGGAGTAGTATTACCATGAAAGGGATATTGGTTGCTCCGGGAGTTGTGGATATGGATTATACAGGAGAGATCAAGATTATGACACATTCGCCTGGAGGCACTTCAGTGATCCCTAAGGGCCCACGCATAGCACAATCATTGTTAATTCCACATGTCAAACCGGGTAAAACAGCAGGCCGTAAATCCCGAGGCGACGCGGGCCTTGGTTCATCAGATGCTTATTGGGTCCAGGCCATTCACCACCAGGCCAGAATTACCACTATCCATTAATGGCCGTTCCTTCATGGGCCTTTTAGACACGGGGGCCGATGTCTCTGTTTTAACTGCAGATCAGTGGCCTAGCCACTGGCCAAAGCAGCAAACACTAACCCAGTTACAAGGCATAGGACAATCTCAGTCACCACAACAGAGCAGTGATATATTGTTGTGGAAAGATCAAGAGGGACATGAAGGATCCTTTCAACCATACATAGTGGCAGGATTGCCTGTCAATCTATGGGGCAGACATGTCATGAGTCAGATGGGAGTTTACCTGTACAGCCCTAATCAACAGGTCACTATGATGATGTTCGATCAGGGACTTCTGCCTAGAGATGGCTCAGGTCCCTCTGGACAAGGGAGAAAAGAGCCTATCTTTCCCTCGCCCTTACCACAAAGAGCTGGTTTGGGATATTTTTAACGGGGGTCACTACTCCTCCTGTACCCCATGCAGATGCTATCACTTGGAAAAGCGACACACCTGTTTGGGTAGAACAGTGGCCCCTATCATCAGAAAAGATACAGGCTGCAAGGTTGCTGGAACAGGAGCAACTCGATAAGGGACATACAGCACTTTCTAACTCTCCATGGAACTCTCCCATATTTGTAATTAAGAAAAAATCAGGTAAATGGAGGTTGTTACAAGATTGGAGAAAAATAAATGAGACTATGGAGCTCATGGGGGCTTTACAACCAGGATTGCCTAATCCTTCTGCTATACCCCAAAACACATATAAGATAATCCTGGCTTTAAAGGATTGTTTTTATACCATACCATTGTGCCCCAAGGACTGTAAAAGTTTTGCTTCAACTAACTTACAAGAACCTATGAAGAGATATCAATGGCTGGTGCTGCCTCAAGGTATGGCTAATAGCCCTACTCTATGTCAAGAATGTGTGCCAGCAGCATTAGAGTCTACCCCGTCTCCCCACATACAATCCTTAATCACACTCTTTGTTCTAAATTTTTTAAACCTGGATGCGCGTGGCAGATCTGCCGCAGATCGCTTCTGGCATCCTAACACTCAACAAGATTATGCCCAAGTGAGATGGCAGGATCCAGTTATTAACCAGTGGCATGGGCCAGACCCAGTCCTAATTTGGGGACGAGGGCATGTTTGTGTTTATTCACAGGACAAAGGAGGTGCGCGGTGGCTGCCTGAGAGGTTGGTGCGGCTTGCTGATGAGCGTCTTCAAGATCCTGCTGGTTGCACAGATCCCTCAGGGTGAGACATACTGGGCATATGTTCCTGACCCTCCCATGCTACACCCCACTGTGTGGAACGGGCCTGAAGTCATTGGTGGGACAAATGACACTAGGCTATTAGGACATCCATTCGCTCCTGCCATCCTACAAGCTGTTGGATTCAATCATAGCGGCTTGGGCTTAGGACTCCTCATATGCTTCACAAAGACTGTCAATGTTACCGGATGTTTCCGTGTGGGCAACCAGACAAGTCACGGAGACAACCAAGGACAGAGTGTCACATTCCATCAGCCAGCAGGATGGAAAAACATCAGGGATAAAAACCCACCTCCACAACAAGCCCATGGTCCTTGCGGTGAGGAGAACAGAAAAAACAACAGATCCATCATTTGGAGACAGTATACCTCCCGGCCCCCAAGACATATTTGGAAACTAGTGGGAGCAGTGGATACAGTGACTATGAGTATGGACGAGGGACAAGGCAAGGTAGAAGGCAATACCACTGCTTGTGTCAAGGCTCCGTATGTGCTTATGATTGGTAATTCTAACATCACCCCTATTGACAGGGTCCAGTTTAATGTATCTTGTATACAGTGTAACCTAAGTAATAGCATCAATTGGTCAAATGACAAAAGTAGAGCTATAGTTCTCCACCGATCATCTTTCATTATGGTACCTGTTAACATTTCAGGTCCTTGGTACTCGGACCTCAGAGGAGAATTCCCCTCCTTTCTAGCTCTGTTCCATTTGCTACTGCCTTTTGTAATAATCTTTGTTGGTGTTCTTCTATTCATGTGTTTTACTCCGTTGCTCAGAAAGATAATACTCAAGGGCTTCATCAATCTCCAAACAAATGTTCATGAGTTGAGATTATCTGCCCAGGTTCACCGTGTCACTGACACCCGTGTATAAAGCCCCTACAATGGGTCGGCAGCCAAAGACGGGTAAGGATTTGGTAAGAATGTACATAACCTAAGACAGGAACCGTTCGCTAGAGGGATGGTCTCCTATGATGGGTAAATGGACTTATCTGTACCAACCACCTAAGCCAGGCGCGCGACCCTTGTGTTAATTTTATATATATATATATATATATATATATATATATATATATATATATATATATATATATATATAACAAAGAAGGGGGACCTGTGGGAAACCGTGCTGAAGTGCTAGCAGGTGTTGTTTTGTGAAATGTTGAACCTTTGACTTCCTTGAGTGGTTTGTGCTCCCAGCAAGGCAAAACTTGCTACTTTGAGAACACAGAACCAGACAAGGTCAGGAAGTGTGCAGCTGGCCAAAAAACAGGCCCTTGTGTATTACCTTTATTGTAACTACTAGATTGCAGACAGTTCTGTTACTTTTTGATGCCCAGAGTATATAAGCTGCAAAAATAAACTTGGACTGAGGCATTCTACTTAGAACTGCAGCAGTCAACTTAGAACTGCAGCAGTCAACTTAGAACTGCGGCAGTCTACTTAGAATTGCCTGCCCTCCCGATCCCATCTTTGTCTCTCTTCTTTTTTCTCAATCCTCACTCCCCACTTCAGGGAGTGTTCGTCTCATCGGCAGGCACCGACAGGGGAAGACAAATTTGTTTTCCAATATTTGCATAACACTTTTTTTTGTGAATGGCCTGATAGAAAGGGCTTATAACGTGAATAATGTGACAACAACATCACCAGACAGACCGTGTAAAATCAATAACTAAATACCATAGGAAGGGAAAAGACTTTCATGAAACAGTTTTAAGTTATTGTTAATCAACAATATAAAATGTAAATCACATTTTTACACGACTTGAATTGAGGAACTACCAACGTAGCATTATTATTATTTTCCCCCAAAACAGCTCTTTTCTTAAATATTTACTTCAGCACTTTCTATCGTGTTTCCCCGAAAATAAGATGTAGCTGGACCATCAGCTCTAATGCGACCTTTGGAGCAAAAATTAATATAAGACCCGGTCTTATTTTAACATAATATAAGAACGGGTCTTATGTAATATAAAATAATATCAGACCAGGTCTTATACTAATTTTTGCTCCAAAAGACACATTAGAGATGATGGTCCAGCTATGTCTTATTTTCGGGGAAACACGGTATGTTTATTTCTAGGTGAGGAGTGTGTTCAGATGGTGGAAGTAGCTTGAAGTCCAACATGAATAAGGACAACATTTCTGCAGTCTTATTTATACTTTCCATTTATCAAATATATAGAAAGGTGAGAAAATTATACACAAAAAATGTATCAGCAAACTTTAATTCAAAGGATTTCAACTAGAAGGATTTTCTCATTACTGGCAGTTCTCACTAGACTACGTCTCGGAGAAAGCTCAGGTTCCACTGGGGACACCCATGGGATAGCACAGCTTAGGAGTCTGCATCCCTCCTTTAGCTAGGTAGCTCTACACGTCTCTGCTTTGGTTTGTTTTGTGTTAATTGGGGACTACTGAGGAACAGTTTGCTTTTCCTGGATGTCAAATTGTTCTTTTTTTCAATCTAGTTGTGGATTGTACATCTCACTGGCCAATGTGGGACTTGAACCGGTTACCTTGGTGTTATGGGCACCTCGCTCCAACCACTGAGCCAACAGGCTCCCCACCAGCAGCCCAATTCCAAGCTCAACCCATTGCTTCTCACGGGTCTATGTGGGAATCGAACTGTCAACCTTGGTGTTATGAGCACAGTGCTCCAACCACTGGGCCAACCGGCTGCCCACCATGGTTCATCTCCAAGTTCAAGCCATTGTTTTCAATCTAGCGGTGGAGGGCGCAGTTCACTGGCTCATGTGGGAATCGAACCCACAACCTTGTTGTTAAGAACTTGCACTCTAACCAACTGAGGCAACTGGCCACCCTTGGTCTCTGTTTTTATATACCGTGTTTCCCCGAAAATAAGACCTAGCTAGACAATCAGCTCTAATGCATTTTGGAACAAAAATTAATTAAGACCCGGTCTTATTTTACTATGATATAAGACCGCGTATGATATATGATATGATGTGACGTGATGTGACCGGATCTTACATTAATTTTTGTTCCAAAAGACACATTAGAGCTGATTGTCCGGCTAGGTCTTATTTTTGGGTAAACAGAGTCATTAAACAAAAAAAATTTTCTCAAAGAACGGTACTATTCTTTGATAAAAAGAATATTTTTCAGGTCTGAAAGTCACTGATTTAGTGAAAGTCCCTAATTTTGCATAAGAGGCAACCAAGACTCACAGAGATTATATAGGTCACCTGAGGTCACCAAACCAAGGAGCTGCGGGCCAGGAATGGGATAAGTCTCCCTATTGAGGCTAGCGTGCTATGCCAGCTACTACCTCATATTCCGGAAAATTCCATCAATTTCTGAGTACAACTCAAAGAATATGAATATGTAAAACTTTGTCATGTAGCTCAATAATGTTAAAGCATGAGAAACAAAATAGTAGCTTTCTAACTCAAGTATTATCTTTAAAGTCATTAATAAAAATAAAGACAGATTAATATCACAAGTCCTATTAACAGAAGTCAAACACACTCAATTTATAAAGCATAAACATTTCTAAACACAGAAAAGGGAACTTGAAGGAGAAAATCATGAGTTAAAGAAAGCAAACTCAAGTTGAGGAAATTCTTCCTTAAAATGACTTGTCTTTTCCTCAGAATCAAATTTGGCTGACCAATATAAACCAACACAGGTAATATTCATGGTGGGGGTTAAATATAGCGAAATGGGAAACACAAAACAGATTTCTCTTTACCATCTAGTGCACTTGTGTCCAACCTCACATCATCACAACTGCATCATCAGTCTTTCCAGTGTTCCCTAGTGATTTGGGACACTTATCTCTGGATCTCGACAGAGTGGGGCTTTTCCATCTCTTATTCAGCCCTGCATGATTGGGCAACCCAACGCCTCACAAGGGAACAACGTTGGCCTTGTAATGAGGGCATTGACTTTAACATAAACAATTTTCCAATTTATGAGGAAATACTGAAAACTAAACACCTCTTTCCTACCAAAAAATAATTAAAGGAAAAATGTCCACAAGCATATTCTCTCTCATTGCTCCTGCCTTTACACTCTTTCATCTTCTGATTTCTGTGGTGAAACCACTGAGAACATTTTAATTGTGCATCATGCTTAAGAATTTACAGAAGCGTTGGCCATTCACTTTCTTTTTGTACCCAGTCCTTCCTCCAGGTTCACCTCTTTGAAGGACTTGGACTCCATTTAGCCGAAGGGCTGTCCGAAAATCCTTGGCTTTGTTCTCCTATGATTTATTAAGGGGAAGCTAAATGAAAACACAAGGTTGGAGCTCCATTTAGAACAGGCCTGTGCTATGTTTCTCTGCATTAAGAAGGCCACAGTTGTTAGATGGGTGGGGGGGAGGGGGTTGGAGATGGGGGGAAGGGTGAAGGGATTGGGGGGCGGTTGGTGACCACAGGATGGCCTCAGGGTCTTTTAAGAATTACTTTGGGGAACTTACTCAATAGTGTTTGGGGATTTTGTTGGGTGTCCAATGGACATGTGTCCTGTTTGGGAGACCACCTCAGGGATGCGGTGGATGCTTGGTCATGGCATTGTACACCAGAGACTGGACATTAATGAATGCCAACTATAATTTTATGTGTATAATGTGATGGCTCGGTGTGAGGTCGGGGTGGTGGTGGATGGGGAAAGGGGGGTTCACGTTGTGAGGGATGTAAAAATAAAATAAAACTAAAAAAAAAAAAAGGAGGTCACAAAACACCATCAAAACCACAAACCACCTTGCATTGATCAAAATGGATATTCTTTGGAATGATGTAAACATCATGTCAAGAGAGACAACTCCTTTCTATCTCCACGATATCTACAACTCATCGGGCATCTATAGCCCAAGAAAGGATCTTCTGCTCAACACACTACGATTCCTTAAAAGACCACGCATCTGTAAAAGGGAAGGAGGGTGCACTGGATGTGAAAGGGAGGCAGGATGGAGGAAAGCACAGGGACAGCCCACAGCTGCAGTTCCAGGGGGACAAGGCTGAGCCTGAAGCCCAAGCAAAGGCAGTGGCGGTGGAGGGGACGGGGTGCAGCTCCCACATCACTGCCCAGGGGAGGCTAAGCGGGGCAGCAGCAGCATCCCCCCACCCCTCTCCAGATGCAGCAGTGCTGGCACCACCAGGGACCAGTAGCAGCAGCAGAAACAATTCTCCAGGCTCACGACCACACACAGTGCTACCAGTAGACCTAGGGAACCAGGTAGCAGCGCAGCGGGCTCAAGAACAGGCCTCCTCAACCACCCACTACCCCCACCTGCGTGGTGGTGGTGACCAGAGACCCTGGAGACCCGGATACAGTTGCAACACCCATCTCCCTGGTCACCCAGGCTTGGACTCCCACACCCACAGCTAAGCCCCCGCCCCTGGAACCCCCATACTCAAGGAGCACCTGTGGGAGAAAACAGAAACTACACTCTTGTACCATTCTCTGAAAACAAAAGAAAGACCCCTAATTATATACCTGTTTAATTGTTCAAATCGAAATGTACCTACATAAGAAAGTATTCACTACTTCAAATGTGCCTGTAGAGGAACAAGCCACTCAGCAGCATGAAGAAGCAAGGTGACATGGTTAACACTGAGAGAAGATGACACTTCTCCAGAAACCAAGTCAAAGTCACGGAAGATTGTGATCTCTGTGACCGCGATTTCAAAACAGCAGTCATGCCCTCTGCTCATCACACAGGGCAGCTAAGAGACTTGGAGGAGGATGACGTGAAGGTGGGCAAACTGGGCGAGCAGGGGAAGTGGGAAGGGAGACGTGGCCCGCATCCATGGCTGCGGAGGCGCAGGTGGTCCCCGGACAGAACAGAGACCACAAGAGCCAGGAGGTGGGCTCTTTCCCTGTGTCCCACAGCTCATCTCCCTGCTCAGAGAGCAGCATATCCAGAGTTTGAGGCAGTCACCTCACTGAGACCTCCAGCTGGGCCTTAGGTGGGACAAAGGAAGTAAGCACCATACCTGGGCCCCTCCCCCGACTCTCCCAATCCTACCCCCACCCTTCCAGAGACTCACGCTGGCCCCTGATCTGAGGAGTAGTGTCAGATTACAGAGGACCCATAGTGCTCAGGATCTGGGAGGACCCGGTTTGTAGCTACTGCGACCCAGGGAAGAAGCTGGGAAGTGTGTGACACTGCTGGGCTGAGAGAGAGAAGACTCCTCCATCCCCAGTCCCCACCTTCTCTGACCTGCCCAGGGCAGGGCAATTACAACTGTGGAGACATGCCCAGGGGTTAGCAGTAGGCAGCAGTCGCAGCTCTGGGCTTTCAGCAGCTCAGAAATCTCCCACCACACACGCACACATGCACGCACGCACACACACACGGAAGGAGTGACCTAAGACTCAGGAGACCTGGGCACAGGGCTGGTTGTGTTACTCTCAGTGCGCATATGTGCAGGCAAGAGCAGAAACTGCACTGACTTTGTAGAAACTACCATCCAGACCCAATAGCCCCACTCATCTACATCTGCCATCCCAGGGTCACTCTGGGCACCAGGTGACCGGCTCTGCCTGAACAATACACAGAGGACTCTCTGGTACAGCAGAGGACGGCCTGGAGATTACTTGGTGGGCTTAAGCCAAGACTGGTGCTGGGTTTTTTTTTTTGTTTTGTTTTTGTATCTTTGATATTTTTGCCTGTGTTGAGTGTGGGTTACTGGTTGTTTTCACACGTGAGTGTATTTGGTTTTGACTTTGTTGTTGCTGTTGTGCTTGGTGATTGGCTTTGTTCTGAAATTGCCCTACACCAGGGCCCAGCCCAAGAGTCACAAGATTCAACACCTCCTGACACCAACTCCAGACCCAACCAGAGTATTATTGGGTTTGACCTACAAGTGACACACCCAGAGGGAATTCTCTACAGGCACAAGAGCCCATAGAGGCCAAGTCTAATTGGAGTGGTCAACCCTCACGCAGCAGATCATCCACCGAGGGCAGAGCTAAGTCTCACAACTAGGCAGCCTAGGATCAACCCCACCTACTGACCAGCCAAAAGCAATGGAAGTTCAACTTTACACAGCACAATATACACAACACCAGGGTCACCTTTGGAGCACACGCACAGGAGAATAGGGAAGTGGTGCAAGTCAGATATAAAGGACACACACTACATAAGATAAGCCAGCAAAGACCGAGAATCCTAGGGGATCTACCTAATACATCGAAGCAAACACGGAGAGTCAACCAGAATGGGGAAACAAAGAAACATGTCCCAAATAAAAGAACAGAAGAAACCTCCAGAATTGGAACCAAATGAAATAGAAGTAACCAACCTATCAGAGACAGAGTTCAGAACACTGACGATAAGAATGTTTAAAGAGCTTAGTGACACCATAAAGAAGGATAGAGAAATCATAATGAACAACCAGTTAGAACTAAAGAATACAACAAGTGAAATAAAGCACACGCTTGAAGGAATTACCAGTGGGTTAGATGAGTCAGAGAATCGAATCAGCGACTCAGAAGACAAGTTAACAGTGAACACACAAGCGGAACAAAAATAAATCCACGCCTATATGGCCATTTAATCTACGACAATGGAAGCAAGAATTTACGGTGAGGTAAAGACAGTCTTTTCAATAAATGGTGCTGGGAAACCTGGACAGACACATGCAAAAAGATGAAGCTGGACCACCTCCTTACACCATATACAAGAATAAATTGAAAATGGGTCAAAAACTTAAATGTAACATCTGATACCATAAAACTCCTAGAAGACAATATAGGAAGCAACTTTACATATATGACCCGGAGTAAGATTTTTACTGATACATCATCCCCTTGGGCTAGGGAAGTAACAGAAAAAATAAACATATGGGATTACATCAAACTAAACATTTTTTTCACAGTAAAGGAAATCATCATTACAACAAAAAAGGGTCCTACTGAATGGGAGAAGATATCTGCCATTGATATATCCAAACTTTATTAAAAAACTCACTCAACTCAGCTCCGAAAAAACAATCAAACCAATTAAAAAATGGGCAGAGGACATGGAGAGACATTTTTCTAAAGAGGACATACAGATGGCAAACAGACATATGAAGAAATGCTCAACCTCACTAACCATCAGAGAAATGCAAATAAAAACCACATTGAGATACCACCTCACCCCAGTCAAAATGGTTATCGTCAATAGATCAACAAACAACAAGCGCTGGTGAGGATGTGGAGAAAAGGGAACCCTTGTGCACTGTTGGTGGGACTGCAGATTGCTGCAGCCACTATGGAAAACAGTATGGAGGTATCTCAAAAATCTGAGAATGGAACTACCTTATGACCCAGCAATTCCACTCCTAGGCATCGATCCGGAGAAATCCAAAACTCTAATTCAAAAAAATGTATGCACCCCTATGTTTATTGCAGCTCTATACACAATAGCCAAGATATGGAAACAATCAAAATGCCCATCGGTAGAGGACTGGATTAAGAAACTGTGGTACATTTATACAATGGAGTATTACGCAGCCATAAAGAAGAAGGAAATCTTACCATTTGCAACAATATGGATGGACCTAGAGGACATTATGTTAAGTGAAATAAGTCAGACAGAGAAAGACAAATACCTTATGATCTCACTTATATGTGGAATCTAAAGAAAACAATAAATGAGTGAACTAATCAGAAACAGTCTCAGAGACACAGAGGAAAAACTGAAGGTTGCTAGATGGGAGGGGGGTGGGGATAAGGGGGAAGGTGAGGAGATTACAAAGCACAATCGATAACCCCAAGATTGCCATGGGGATACGAAAGTCAATTTGGTGAATGTAATCAATAATGTAAAGATTTTGTAGGGTATCTGATTACACTTGTCTCTTAGGGAGAGCACCTCAGAGATGATGTAGATGCCTGACAACTGCACTGTACACCTGAAGCTGAAGCTGAACAATAATGAATGTTAATGTTAACTACAATTGTTATACACACACACACATATATATGTATGTATATATATGTTTACAAGAAGTAGAGTACAGCCTGAGGGATAGAGGCAGTGGAAATGTAATGGCTGTATGTGATGTCAGAGGGGTCGTTGATGAGGGGAGAGGGGTCATCATTATGTGAGGCATACAAATTATAAATGTGTAACTATTACATTGTTTTGTACACCTGAAACTAATAATAAAAAAGAGTTAAAAATAGTAATACTCATTCACTGAAAAAAAAGAAGACACCCAGAACTAGTTTCTGCACAGTAAAACAAACAAACAAACAAAAATAGCACTTCTTGATGACTTTCAGGCACATATATAACACCTGTCAATCAGCAATCTGGCCCTCAGCTTAAAATAACCCAGTTCAACACAGTTGAGTTGTGGCCAAAGAGAAACAGGGCTGAGCTATTTTCAGCTGTAGCCCCAGCAAGAAGCTGAGTATATTATATACTATATTATATAAAATACTATATGTCAATAGTCAAAAGACATACAGTATTTACTTCTAGGGCCAAAGATTAGCACGAACCAGGGAAAGCTTGTTCACCTGAAACTAACGACATACATTATACTTCACTTAATTTTTCAAATACAAAGGAGATAACAGACTCTCTGCCAAATATTATATACTCCCCCATGAAAGAATTATTATTTCATTATCCTTTTTATGCCTACTGCTGCCTAGAGAAAAAAAATCAAACTCACTTAAAGCCCTCCTCAATTTGACCTCCACTAACCGTTTTAAACTAATTTTCTATATTGTATGCTGCATATAAATTAGACCAATTGTTCCGAGCAGATGATTTGTGCTTTCCTTCCTGTATTCTCCACGTTGCTTAAATGTAATAAACATTTTGGAGGGTAAAACAAAACAAAGTAACAGCATGAAGAATGTCACTGAGATATAACAACACTCACAAGGCAGTTCAATGAGTTCAGGAGTAAAATTAATGACCCGGAGGAGAACTTTATCAAAGAGATGGAAACTATGAAACAGAACCGAACAGAACTCCTGCTGGTCAAGAACTCAAGAATGAGTATTTTTAACAACCACGTCACACGAAGAAAACGAGTTGTGATTTAAAGACTCCCTAGCACTGCCACCTTACTCATCAATTACCCAAATGCTGTCAAGACATATAGACATAAGTGAACTTCATTTTAAAAATTCAATTATTTGCTTAATGTCCCTATTTAGAATATGTACAACTGTGAAGCAACTCATTTTAAAACACTGAAATAGATAGTGCTATGAATAAAATAAAAATTAAGGATATACTCTCTTGTTAGAAGATAACATTAACCATAAAAACAGAGACTAATCTTTCTGCAGTATTATAAGTTTGCCGAATTAATAAAAAGGATTATATCTGTTTCATTTAATAATAAACATCCATTTGTGGTTAGGTGTTTGGCCAGCCATCATTCACTTACACTTAGGGGAAGAAAAACTGGGATGCACAAAACTTTAAAATTTTTATGAATCATCTCCAACTAAAACCAATTAAGAAGCCAAAGCATCTCAAAGCATACCATTGGTGATTAGGCAATGATATTTAACATCTGTAATAAAATTTAAAGGCAAATTTTCAAGCATTTTAAATGTATCACTTTAGTTACATTTATTAAATAATAATAAATAACTCAACACATGAGAGCTCTAGGGACTTAAAAAAAGACTGTAAAATTTCTATCTCCTTTCTATGCATATTAGCACACATATTATGCCTTTTACTTCGTGTGCATTAGTCAATGAAACAACTCAAAATTTCATCAACGACAAACAAAGAAACAAAAACTCATAGACACAGACAACACTTAGTGGGTGAGGGGGGAGAGAGAGAGGTAGAAGAGGGAAAAGGGGGTCAAATACATGGCGATGGAAGGAGAACTGACTCGGGATGGTGAACACACAGTGAAATATATACAAGATGTATTATGGAAATGTACACTTGAAACCCATATGATTTCACTAACCAATATCACCCCAATGAATATATAAGACAAAACAAAACAATATTATATCAAAGAAATAAAAAAGAAAGAAATCTGAAATGCAAGGGAAAGAAGCTAATATAACTAACCTTGGGACAGTAATACCCCATGATGTCATTTGAAGCCCGTGCGGTTGACTTAGGAATCACCAAATTTTCTCTTGGAGCAGGATTTCCACTGAGGAGTAACTCAGTATTCAAACTCCCAACACATGGTGGCTCAAGGACTCCCCTCCTAAGAGCAGTGCTGAGAAACTCCTTGGGCTGTTCCTTTGCCTGAAGATCGGTTCTAGCCTCTGCCAGTCTTTCATTAGCACTGTGAAGATTGTAAGACACAAAGCTTTGAATGTTATTTTTCCTGAATGACTTGCATTTTTTTCAAGCTGCCATAATAAATAGTAAAAGGAATTTCCCATTAAACAGCATTTCAACATTGAAAATGCGTCAGGGCAGACCTACCATGCACAAGGATAGGTTTCAAATTACCCT
The DNA here is from genome assembly GCF_964194185.1 of Rhinolophus hipposideros. Lineage (NCBI taxonomy): Eukaryota > Metazoa > Chordata > Mammalia > Chiroptera > Rhinolophidae > Rhinolophus > Rhinolophus hipposideros. The sequence goes on along the minus strand of NW_027669459.1, from coordinate 352 downwards.
AAAGAAGCACATATGTTTCTATGGGGATGCCAGACTAAGAAGAAATTCAAAGTAGGGAGGGGAGGAAACGGGCTATCAGTGACATCCACGGCTTCACAGATAATACTTGCTGCCTTCTGCAATGGCTGAACCAATAAGATTCTTGAGGATTGCCATGAGACATACATAGCAAACGAGTTTAGAATTTTTTAAAAATCCCACCAAGATATTTTCAAGCCTTTGCAGTCACCGCCCTTGGGTAACGCCCTCATTACCATGAGGACTGAGGTGTCATTTAGAACAACAGCCTCTGGGGGAGAAGGAGGGAGCCTGGCGGGTGATCCTACTGAATGAAACCGCTCAGCAGGCCTGT